>NC_143575.1:20307014-20611283 GCF_048544385.1 Mastigoproctus giganteus
GTCTGTAATTACTCGTGTCACCCTTCGATCCACCTTTGTGAATTGGGGACACATTTGCACATCTCCAGTCCGTGGGAACCTCCCCTGAGTCCAAGGATGCTCTCATAATTATGGCTAAGGGTTTGCTTAGTTGCTTTGCCGCCTCCTTTAAAATAACTGGATAGATCCCATCCACCCCAGGTGCCTTTCTTATGTTTAACTTCAACAATTTCTCCTCCACTTTGCTCTCAGTTATTACAAAATCATTAAGCACACTGCTACAATTTGATAACCTTCTTCCATTTTCAAACTGTAATAATTCCTCACGTGTGAATGTAGATGCAAAATACTCATTCAGTTTGTTTGCTATCTGAGCAGGATCATCAACAGTCGAACCATCGATGTCAAGTGGACCAATCATATTCATCCCCTTCCTTTTAGAGTTTATATAAGTAAAGAAATCCTTGCTGTTTTTCTTAGCATCCTTTGCCAAAGATTTCTCGTAATCCGCCTTCGCCTGCCGAACCTCCTTTGTGACCTGATTACAGACTAGCTTATATCTGCCACAGGCTTCTGCATCACCTGATAATTTATATGCATCCCATGCATTTTTCTTCTCTGTCACGAGTCTCATTAGTTCATTTGATAACCATTTAGGCCTAAACCTTGAACGATATTTCTTAATCGGTATATAAAGTCTAGTAGCTTCCACGATTAATTCCTTGAATGCTTCCCACTTAGAATTTACTGTTTGTAACATCGTCAGTCGATCCCACTGTACAGAATTTAAAAACTGTCTGAGACCACTGTACTCCCCTTTACGGAAGCAAAAACCCTTTCCTTTACCCCTGACGGTAGTTACCTCTTTGAGTAAATCCCACTTCAGCACACTGTGATCACTGCCACCTAGTGGTTCCTTTATCTGCAAATTCTTAATACACGAATGATCACTGCTGATAACCAGATCAAGAGTGTTACTTTCTCTGGTTGCCTCTCGAACATGCTGCTGCAGAAAACAAGTGTACCCCTATCTCATTGACATGCTTAACACCAAAAGCTTTTATTTATTTAACTTTTCTACAACGACACAAATTTGCCAAGTTGTGCAGTTTCCTATAAACTAATTTATTCAGTCCAGATACTTAAAATAAAAATTAAACAGAATTAATCTCATGCTCCTGCCTGTAAAAATTATTCGGTGTGAGTAAGTAGAGCCTATTTGAGAACTGAACAAAGTTTAGGGGGTTATCAGCAAAACTACTCAACCAGATCACCTTGCAGGTGATCTGATTAAGGTGTATAAGGGCTTGAATGGACTGAACATGCTGAATTCTGATGGGATTCTTCCACTTGCTCAGATTACAAACCTAAGGGGGCATAAATTCAAATTGAGGAAAGACAGTTGTAGAATAGATGTGCCTTTAGCCAGCAGGTGGTTAATTGCTGGAACAAACTTCCATCAGTCGTTGTGGAAGTTCATTGCGTAAATAAATTCAAGGAGGAACTGGACAAACTTTTAGAGGGAATGGTTGTGTGAATTTTTTTTTTTTTTTTGGCTGTTGCTACATAAGCTCATATCGCTTGCTTTCTTGCATCACATGCCTCTATTACTATTACTAAAACACAGCATAAGCAATTCACGTGGAATTTAGAAAGTGAGTTTTGGGCAAGAGCCAGAAAATGGCCTTACATTTTCTTGGTTATTTATTATTGAAGCTAATCCTCTCTTTCCCCCCCTCCTTCTCTCTCTCCCCTCCCATATACAGTTGAACCTGGGTAAGAAATTATTTTCCTGCATAGGAAGTTTCCAGGATAAAAAGTTTTCCCACATAAAAAGTTTGTGATAAAGAATGCAGTGTATCATTATAATGACGTTTTCCCGCTTAAAACGTTTTTTTAAATATAGAAATTCTTTATTTTTAATATTAAAAAAAAAAAAAAAAACAATATCAACATTTTGGTAATCAAACAAGTTAGTGCCAAGCATCCTTTTTGATATTTTTCATATTGTGAATGCCTTCACAACGAGTTGCCCTGATATTGCTCTACTTCCAATAAGCAACGCTTCGCCAATGGAGAAGACTAATGTTACTTATTCTCAGTGGATACTACTGGCAAGTGTTGCCTATTCGAGAATCCAGTTTCGTACTCTTGCTTATTCAAGATAGTTCCAATATCGGGGTAACTCCAATATGAGATATAACAAAAACGATGTCATTTCACGTACTGCGGTCGGTGATTAACTACGAACTAAAATGATGCTACGCACTAACTTGTTCGATTAGAGAATTTTCCGTAGTCTACGGCTTTTTGCCCCAAAAAGTTTTTAGTATAAACATTTTGATAATTACAATGGAAGTGACCTATTGCAATTGTTTTTATCGATATCCATAATTGGATAGCGTCGACCACATGTACCACAGTGAAACATTTGCCAATAAGTTCGGATAGTTGTGAACAGTTCTGAATTACTTAGTGGATTGTTTCTTATCTTATTGTAATTGTCACCTTTAAGGTCTGTGGAAACTCCAAAGGAGCTCATTCTTCCAACTTGGTAATGAGTTTAATGAACAGAATGTTAAGCAATTAGAAATCCCCAGTTTAAAAATGTTTCCCTTAGGCAGAGTAAAATGTTTATAAATTCTGAAATACTGTAGTACTTAAAAATGATCTTTAACTTATGTATGTGTAATCTTTTTATGTGTAGTTAATATTTCATACCGTTAGGTCATTTTCCCTTCTAAGAGGTTTTCCCGCGTAAGAAGTTCTAAACCTCCAGTCGCTTGGAAAACTTCTTATCCGGGTTCCTCATGTTAATGATTAGGCGATTTTATAAAAAAGTTGGAAAAAAATTTATTTTCGATACAATTTAAAAAAGGAAGCATAACATGCTTCATGAATAGAAAGACACCTGTTGCAATTTAATTTTATTATACTTTATAATGCAGACATGTAATACAGATTCTATTTGCTTCTCTTCACTCTCCCCCTTTTTACACATAGGAAAAAAAAAAAAACGGTTTACACAGCCTTTAGGCTAATTCAGAACACTGCGTGTCACAACGTTAATATACTGGGAATAATATTCAAAGAATGACGAGAATAAATGAGTTCGACTGAAGTCTAATTTTAGGCGACTGACTAACCATTGTGTACCTCATCGATACACTTCAATGCTTTGAAAGCTCTCTTTTTCTTTTCTCTCCCTTCATATTTGAATGGAGGCGAAGTTATGATATTATAAAAACATGTAAATTATCATGGACGAAGAAACGAGGTGATTGGTATCCTCTGTCCCGAACTCCCTGCCCACTCAGAATAAATTTGTAGAATTATCGAAAATGCGCTGAAACCGCTATACTCACAGTTTCTTAACTTCAGGTCATCGTAGCCGAATAGTCATGTTATTTGTAAGCAGACCAGTGCCTCAACTGGGAGTGCGTGTGGTGGTAGGGGATTAAAATCGAATTAGTTCATATGGGCGGCGAGGGAGAATCTGACATGTTACTCGATCCCAATAGCCCCTTCAAAATTATCAGAATGAGTGATAGTTAGTTTGTAGAGGGGAAAACATACTTAATACTTTCCCCCCACCAGAATAAATTCCTGCCTGGCTTTAATCATTGTAACAACTGATGCAACAGAACTGGACCTGGCATAATGCAATTTACAATGCCGGAAAGATTAATAAGTGCAACTCGCCCGTTTACCCCCCCCCCAATTGGGTTCATCGGACGTTACTTTACAAACTTGAGCATGCTAGTAACAGGGGGTAAGATTCTTAAGGGGTGTTTTTTTTTTTAGTAGAAGGTTCCAGCCACAAGAATAAACACGCCGTGTATCTATGATCATACCATGATTAAAGGTTACTCTTCAGTTTGGGACAGTGAAATTGGTAAAACGGCATCCATATGAGGAAAGACTGAATATGGAAACAAAAACCCTTCCCTTTACCGTCATGGGTAAAGGGAAGGGTTTTTGTTTCTGTAAAGGTGACTACAGTGGTCTGAGACAGTATTTAAATTCTATAACGTTCTTTCATTTCCAACGTGAAAACACCTGTCCCCACCCTTCTGCAGAGCGGTTTAGTCTACCGCATCTCTTGCCGTGACTGCACCAGCTGCTACTTCGGAGAGACTGGACGTCGACTCGAGAAACGTCTCTCGGAGCACAAAAGAGCGATCCGTTTAGCGGATATAGAACACTCAGCTATCGCCGAACATGTCTGGACAACCCACCACGACATCGACCCACACCGCGATGTCGTGGTGGTAGACAGATCCCACCATTACCTAAAGCGTACCTGGTTGGAATCATTAAATATAAAATCTTCGGATAAATCCTTAAACAGGAACAGTGGTTACCAAGTCAACCCGATCACAGAGTCAGTAGTTCTGTCATTGGACAAGCGCTGGCCACGTCATCATGCGTCACAGCCACAGACGTCAACAAACAATTAAACCTCGCGTCTCACGCACCTGGCAGTGCACATCTTCATTCCAACTGCCATTCATGTATTTTAATTCTGACGAAGGCTACCATATAGCCGAAAGCTCATATATTTCTGCTTTACCTGTACGCTCTGTGTTTAAGCTACAATAAATTTTTAATGAATCCAGAGCGCGTAGGCCTGTTTCGTTATGTTCGTACTATTCTTGGCCAACCAGCATACGACATGGTCGTGAGACTACAGAAAGATTTTATCTTCATAGCCCGTAGTAGACAACACCTGAGGTTTGCGCATAGGTGCAAAGCTAACGAGATTATACCGAAAGGGTTTCGCTACAAACAACCGTTTTCTAATGAGCGCATGAGACGTGCCTGTCGGAACTTCGGCCTCAAAACCCTACGTATATGGATCGGCTGCCTCCATCATGACATACAACGTGCTTCAGCGAGCAAGGCAACCCTACTAGCCGACCTTAAGACTCTGATTCCCGATCCCGTTTACACCGATGTGGTCAACACTTTATGTCACCAGGCCATCAGAGAATCAGATCTTTATTGTACCCGACAGAAACGTAAGTTTTGTAATTTGATTAATGAATCCCGTCAATTGCGCAGCCAATGTAATACCCCTCTCACTAATTCCACGGACTTCGTATTGAACCTAAGCAGCAAACAGTTATCTGCGGACCAAGTAAACTTATTGACTCTTGGCATGACGTTTGCCGTTCTTCCTAAGCACCCGCCGATCACCGACATCGCCTTAGGTGTGGAAGCCAGCTTATCACGCCTCCCAGAAGATGTAGCCAACACAATCCGCTTGAAGACTGCAGCAGTTCTACACCGTGCTCGCCCCGTCTCTTCTAACCTCAACCGTACACAGTTCTCTGCCCTCAAGGCATTGAAACAGGATTCGTCCATCGTCATTCTACCGGCAGACAAAGGCCGCCGTACGGTTGTAATGGATCACACTGATTACATGGCGAAAGCGCTACTACTTTTACGGGATACTACTGTATACAAACCCCTGACCATCAACCCCAACAGAGTTTTAGAACGATGGGAATCAGAGGTGAATATCCTCGTCAACAGTTGGCTGAAACAAGGGAAGATCACACAGTCAACCCGTAATCACCTCCGTGCTTCCGGATGTCAGATCCCACGGTTTTACGGCCTACCGAAAGTGCACAAAGAAGACACACCACTGAGGCCAATTGTATCCTGCTGTGGATCACCGACTTACGAGCTGTCTAAATTTGTCTCGAGACTTCTTTCTCCTCTGGTTGGCAAGACCACCCACACCGATTCCAACAGTGTTGAATTCATAAAGAGGATTCGCACTGTATCCATCTCGCAGAATCAAGTTATGGCATCGTTCGACGTCATATCGCTCTTTACCTCCATCCCTGTGGAACTTGCCATTTCTTGTGCAAAACAACTCTTGGACAATGATAGAACCCTCAACGAAAGAACTGGTCTCACACCCGATGACATTTCCACCGCCCTCAGGCTGTGCTTAACAGGGGGTGCGATCATATTTAATGACTCAGTCTACCAGCAGATACATGGCACGGCCATGGGTTCCCCGGTCAGCTCAGTCACAGCAAACATCGTGATGGAGGAGTTAGAGGGACGTGCGTTTGCACACGCACCTGATCACATCGCCTTTTGGTGTCGCTATGTTGACGATGTGTTCGTGGTCATCCCTAGAGACTCAGGTCAGCGACTTCTATCATACCTCAACTCACTATCGCCCTTCATAAAATTCACGATTGAGCTGGAGTCGAACAACTCTTTACCATACTTAGACACACTTGTCCGACGTGAAGGCACATACCTGAGGACTACAGTTTATCGTAAGCCCATGTGTGCTGGCCAGTTTACCAACTTCCGGTCAGCACACGCGCGAGGCCACCTCCTCTCCAGGCCCGAACCTTGCTTACTCGCGCCTGGACACACTCCAGCTCCGCTGATGAAAGACGCAAAGAGGTCACTAGGGTCAAAGTAGACCTTACGAGGTGTGGCTACCCCATTGACGTCCTCGACAGGTGTGATCTACAGACACGTGACATCGTGACGACCAGCTACAACACCAACAGTGACGAGCCATCCACAAGGGCATTCATCCCATACTACCCCAACCTGTCACAACAGATCGGCAGAATCCTGAGAACGCACGGAATAAAGTGCATCCAGCTCCCAGGCAGGAAACTGCGTTCTTTCATTTCCAACGTGAAAACACCTGTCCCCACCCTTCTGCAGAGCGGTTTAGTCTACCGCATCTCTTGCCGTGACTGCACCAGCTGCTACTTCGGAGAGACTGGACGTCGACTCGAGAAACGTCTCTCGGAGCACAAAAGAGCGATCCGTTTAGCGGATATAGAACACTCAGCTATCACCGAACATGTCTGGACAACCCACCACGACATCGACCCACACCGCGATGTCGTGGTGGTAGACAGATCCCACCATTACCTAAAGCGTACCTGGTTGGAATCATTAAATATAAAATCTTCGGATAAATCCTTAAACAGGAACAGTGGTTACCAAGTCAACCCGATCACAGAGTCAGTAGTTCTGTCATTGGACAAGCGCTGGCCACGTCATCATGCGTCACAGCCACAGACGTCAACAAACAATTAAACCTCGCGTCTCACGCACCTGGCAGTGCACATCTTCATTCCAACTGCCATTCATGTATTTTAATTCTGACGAAGGCTACCATATAGCCGAAAGCTCATATATTTCTGCTTTACCTGTACGCTCTGTGTTTAAGCTACAATAAATTTTTAATGAATCCAGAGCGCGTAGGCCTGTTTCGTTATGCTATAAGGTGGGAGCAACTGATGATGTTACCAACAGAAAATTCAAAATGGGAAGCATTCAAAGAATTAATCTTGGAAGCTACTAGGCTTTTCATACCAACTAAGAAATATTGTTCAAGATTTAGGCCTAAATGGAAGTCAGATGAACTAATTAGACATGTGGCAGAGTAGAAAAATGCATTGGATACATATAAATTAACAGGTGACACAGAAGACTATGATAGATATAAACTAGTCTGTAACCAATTCACAAAGGAGGTTAGGCAGGCAAAGGCAGATTACGAGAAATCTTTGTCAAAGAATGCAAAGAAAAACAGCAAAAAGTTCTTTACTTATGTAAACTCTGGAAGGAAGGTGATGAATCAGATTGGTCCACTTGATATCGATGGTTCAACTGTTGACGATCCTGCTCAGGAAGTTAACAAACTAAATGAATATTTTGCATCTACATTCACACATGAGTTATTCAGGGAGAGGAATGCCAGAGGTGTATTAAACTCTGGCAGTAAGCTAGATAATCTTGTAATAACAGAGTAAAGTGGAGGAGAAATTCTGGAAGATAAACATAAGAAAGGTACCTAGGGTGCTGGAATCTATCCAGTTATATTAAAGGAGGCAGCAAAGGAAGTAAGCAAACCCTTAGCCATAATTATGAGAGCTTCCATGGACTCAGGGGAGGTACCCATGGACTGGAGATGTGCAAATGTGACCCCAATCCACATTTCATTTCATTTTAACTTCTGTTCCAGGGAAATCAATGGAGGCGCTGGTTAAAGAAGCATTAGAGCCTCATCTAGATAAGACTTTAATTATAGCTCGGACACAGCATAGGTTTGTTAAGGGGAAAGCTTGTCTGACTAATTTGATTGGATACTATGATGTAGTCACAAAGGAACTGGATGCAAAGAATAATTTTGATATCATGTACAGTATTTCTTAGAAAGGCTTTTGTTACTGTTGCACATGGAAGACTGCTGCACAAATTGGAGCAGTGTGGCACTGGAGGCAAATTGCTGCTATGGATAAAGGAATGGGTGAGTGGGAGAAGACAGACAGTGGTAATCAATGGACACTGCTCTTCGTGGACTAATGTCATTACAGGAGTCCCCCCAGGGTTCAGTGTTGAGTCCATTGTTGTTTTCTCTATTTATTAATGATATTGATGATGATATATTTGGCTTAATTGCAAACGATACGAAGGTCGGCAGGGTTGTTAATGACACAAATGATGGTACGCTGCTGCAACAGGATCTAGAAAAGCTGAGCAGATCGATTAAGAGGTGGCAACTGAAGTTTAACATTGACAAATGTAAAGTACTGCATACGGGAAACAGCAACCCCAGAGAAATGTACCAACTGGGGAGAGTACCGTAAGTGTGGTTACCGTAGTAGAGAACTGCATTAAAATGGTTTCAAGAACGAGCTGTAGCGCACTAACAGCCTGGACAATGTCTCCATCAGACAATCCCAATAGTGAAATACAGGGATGCTGCCGGGATTTTCATGGTATAACGTTGAACCGTTGATTATTGTAGTGTATAACGAATGGATTGTCCTACCGTGATATTCTGGATCAGGATTCTACAACTTTTTGGGTTAGTGTGCCGTGTTCGCTCTCTGATACAGGAGTATGGGTGCAGAGAAAAAAAAAAAAAAAAAAAAAAACGTGTTGTGGGGTCTCTGGCGCCAGTGATGAACTTTTGAAATCAGGCTGCCTTTTACCTTTAAAGGAATTAACATTAGTTACTAGGGGGATGAAGTGTGTTAGTACATGTTGGAGAATAGGGTATACGTGAAAATCAAATTCGAAATCGAGGGTAGGCATGTGCATATAGTGGCGAATCCAGACAGGATCAGCAGGATTGCTTCATCCCCCTAGCACGGAAATCAGGTACTATAGAGCATCTTTTCCAATTTTGAAAAAGCAATTTAGAGTCGAGATTACAATACCAGGATAAAGGAGTTCTCCCTCCCCACTCCACTGTTCGTTTTGCAGCTGTAGAACACAAATCTTTTTGATCGAACTGACTTGCCATTAAATAGCTCACTAGATGGTTATGGTTTGTTTCCTTCACCCGAGGATAACAAAATTATCAGTCGCTTGGAACTTTTAATATAGCAGAATTTTGATTTTGAAACTGTGAATGCACAGTTTCATCATAAAGTTTTACCTGAGTGGTGGATGAAGGCGCCATTTTAAAGAACTGTTAAACATAAAATCCTGTTAACATAAAATCCTGAGCCGTCAGTGAATATTGGATAAGGTACCGCTGTCCTGCCACGACTTACAGAGTGATGCAAAAAGTGCTCAATCCAAAAATTAGTAATTAATTTATTCTATCACATTATACAATCAGGTATTTTATAATTTTATAATAAATATAATGATAATAAATAAGTATAATAATAGATGTTGAAAATGCCTACTCCTTCATACAGACTTTCTGTACGGACTCGTTTCATCATATTAGAGCCCGCCGTAGCCTAGTGGTCAGGCGCGCGACATAAGTACACGTGCCTTGAGTGACCGGGGTTCAAGCCCGTGACTACTGAATACGGTGCTGTTTCTTGTATTCTATCTATCTTGTGAACTCCTCTGAACGTTTGGTCGTCCCAGAGTATAAACAGAAAATTTATTTATTTTATTTTATTTATATTCAGTTATCCTTTTGTAATCTTTTAACATTTGCGTTCGCAATATCATTCTGCGTTTTCGATTTCAATTCCTCCATTGGGTAAGGATTGAGACTTTTTATCGCCGAAAAAGTCTCTCAACCCTGCTACTATTTCATTGGATGTTCTGCGAAACAAAAATAACGTTCACCATTGTAGAATAAACTGGTGTATTAAATTTTGGTAAATGCTTCTATCAACTATGTTCTTGCAGATGCGAGGTCCAATCACTGAGTTCAATCAAACGCCACATTGCATTCCAATTTTTTGAGGATGTAAGGGACTTGAGGATGATTTTCATTATTCTATACCCTCCTGTTTTGACTATTGACGTAACCACTGAAGTGTAACTAAGCTTCATCACTGAATAAAACAGTCCAAAATACCAGTTCCATTCGAATCAATAAAGGCGCGAAACCAGCGAGAATGATGCAATCTTTCCTCTTTGTCAAGTTTTTAAGTTCATGAATACGATAGAGATACGAGCCAAACTTTTTAATTAAGAGACTCATTTGTGATGCAAATCTTCAATGATCTTTTTGGAAGACAGCAATAAACATTAACAACACGTTTTTTTTTTTTTTTTTTTTTTTTTCGCTTAGCAGCGAAGGGCATCCAGTTCTTTTCTGTCACTAACACGGGTAACCAGTTGTGAAATTATTGATTGATTTTGTGCTAGCGAATCGGGATATTTTTCTGGAAATTCAGCTTTGACGTCCACTTGCGATTTTGAACAAAAGTACAGTTCGACTATAAACACACGTTCAGATGGAGAATAAGTCACGAAGTCCTCTTTCCGAACAAACTGGTATAGAAGAATATGCGTGTGTGTATGCTTACTTGCATTGTCCTGAATGTGGAAGTATAGAGTGCTACCACTGATGTGATTTTATTATAAATGATGCTATCGCACTTAACTTATACATGATGTGATTTTATTAAAATTGCGTAATGGGTACTAAACTGAGAGAAGAGATTAGCTCTTTCAATTTTGAGAATTTTAAATCGCTCTGTACAAAAACCTATGCGCTAAACTGTTATTACGTTCACTAGTATCGCTTGTCATTTCAACTCAGTATTTTCAAAGCTGCTTTGTACGTAACCATATGTGATATTTCTGTCAGATTATAAAAAAATATATACATTTATTATAAATATAAAATACAGCGTTAACTTCAACTGTACTTATTCAAGTTAATGCGCAAAAAAATTCATGTATTTTATACTGTGAAAACTATCCATTGCACTATGTTAACAAGGATTTTGCAGCTGTTTTTTTTTTTTTTTCCCCCATCACAAAAAACATACGTTCGTCATAAACGTAGGCTAAATGCTATTACACGCCTGAAATTTCAGGTAATTTCCGCTGTATTATTTATTTATTTTATTTATTTTCTTTCTTTCTTTTTTTTTTTTTTTTTTTGGGAAACCTAGAAGACATAATTCGATTATCTTGATGTATAAAAAATGTCTGATCATTCAGAGACTGTGGCTATTAGTTAAGCCTAATCTGATATTAATTTTTTCGTAAAGCCAGTGGCCAAACCACTCAAATGATTGTATGCATCAAAAATTCTCCTCGTGTTACGTACTTTGGTTTATTGCTTCAGAACTTCATTTCGGTTTCAATAATGATGTCATTTATCTGAATTATTTGGGGAGAGGAAAAGGGGACAAAAACTGAAAGTGGTTCAGATAAAACGATTAAAAAAAAGTTGATTGTGGCAATAAATCAGCCGCATGGTAAACAGCAACATGATTATTAAAGTCTAACTTATCAGAAAAATGAAAGACAAGTAATGTTCTATAAGAGCAAACAAGAATATTATCATTAGACTGATAAATAAGATGTTTTTGTTGCGTAGAATAAAAATGACCACATAAATAAACTTATTAACACTGTTGCTGACAGTACATCTCAAAGAAATTCTATTCAGATATGTAATCGATTTTAGAGACAAGGGCATCTCGTTTACCAAAACGAATTGTTAATATTATTTTGACCTCTATTAGAAATATCAAAGTACAACCAGGGCTGATTAAAAAGTAGTTGGCATTATGGCTTCTATATTAAAAAAGAAGGGGTTATTTTCAATTATTTCGCTCATATTCTCTTAAAGTGATCTAAAAGGCAGGTGAAGTGTAACGCGCGAGAGTTGCGTATGCTCACAAATTGATTCAAATGTGAACGATGACAAAGCCAAAACAACTCGCAGGGGATCCCCCACTCCCTGAGATCAGCTGACTACAACCCCGACTGAAGAGCACTTAGAAAATTCTTCTACTTTATGAAAGAACTCGAACTCAGACTTCTCCAAACAAGAAGGGAGGTTGCGAAACCACTCTACACTCACGGATCCATATAACACGTTTTACTATAAAACCGAATATTACAGATATATGAGATGAACAATCTTGTAATTTTGTACGAATTGCGTGTGGCAACCACAATGAAAGAAGAAAAGCTTTTTGAGTGGACCGTGGTTCAGGGTCACGTGACTAGTAGTAAATATGGCGCGGTGAGATTAATGATTATACTCGTTGTCTAAAACTCCTTTTACCTACTAGTCCTACCGCAGGTATAAAACAACTTTTTTTTTTTTTTTTTTTTGTCAGGATAACTTGACGCCTCACTCAAAAACTGGGTGATCCCGTTAAAATTGGGACGTCTGGCTACCTTTTTGATTTTACTAATTATTATTATTATTATTTTGTTTGTTTTTAAAGTAACTGGTTGTTCCAATACAAGAAGGACGCCGATTATGTCCCAGGGGCTCACATCTGGTGAGTATGGGCTTGGCACACCCAGGGTCCTGAGCTGGATATCATCATTCTTCTCTTTCTTGGTGATTCCTTTCTACTTCCCTCTTTCTCAGGGTAACTTGGGAATATTTTTTGGCTTGTGCAGCATAAGCCTCAGGCTTCCTTGCACCTTATGGCTATTAATAATAATAATGTTGATGAACCTTGAAGTCAACGTGCTTCAAATGTTTGATATTTTTGTCAAGGAATGTCTTAAAATGTGTAATCTTACAGCTTTTATTTTTATCAATGTTTTATGACAAAAAGCATTTTTCTACCGGCTTTATTTTTAAAGCAAATTTACACGTTTCTTTGGTTTATTTTTTAGTTTCTGCCAAATGATTTTACTGCATTTTGTCTTTCATCTCTGCTTAAGGATTTCAATCTATATTTCGAGTATGAACGATGTAATTCCGGCAGAGGGTTCAACTCTAAATTCCATCTTTTTCGATAAGCGATTTTTCCTGTACGATTTTGTCTGTACGTTCAACATTCACAGCATGCAATCAAATTAATTGCATCCAGCTATCCCGTTACTTGTATTCCATTATTCATTATATGTAATACGAGTGATAATTAAATAGTCAGAAAGAAAGTTGGTATTTGAATATTTTATTCGTAACCAGGCTTTGTGGCTTGCTATCGTGCCATACAAAATGTTAAAATCATATCTTGTATTCGCTCCGAGGCAACTAAGGTTATGAGACGCCAGAATATTAGCTGTAAACTGTATGTATTCTTTGGTCAGTTAGTATGCTTTGTGGGATGAAAAACCCAAATTTGCTTGCGATCAAAGAATCCACGCATCTCGTCACCCAGACAACTAATTCAGTTACGATGTGAAAGTGATTTTGAATTCTACATGTTAACATTCACTAGTTTCACACAAGCCAAAGAGGCTAGGATAAACAGCTAATATTAGTAATTGGCATAATCGAAATAATCGACTATATGCAAATTAGGTGATTACCGACAAGAAAAAACTGAAGAAGCAAAAATTAGTTCCATTCGGTCAGTATTGTTGTCAATTTCGTAATCAACTAATTTGCATATAATCGATTATTAATCATTGGATTATGCCCATATTAATATGCCACCGTCTCTGCATTGGAAAACCACATTCAGGAAGCATTCCTTTATTTAACTTGACAATAATCCTAGTTTCCGATATTTTGACAGCGGCATAAGGGAAATCAACACTATAAATTTTCATAGTTGAGGAACCTGTTACTATATAAAAGTATCAATGAAGAAATCGAAGCATGGAGTAATACTCTAAATAATTAAGGGCACAGTAGTATAAATAAATAAATATTAAATAAATATAAAGAAAAGTAAAGAAAAACACAGTGTAATTTTTTTGCCCACATACCTATATTCAAATTTCAGTTTTACTATTCATATTAAAGTTTTCTTTGAAAGGTGGTATTTTACCAGATGAAGACTTCTTAAGTTAGAGAGACACTGTTAGATCGGCAGTTTCTGTATACAGCTTTAAATGGCTTAGTGCCATGAAGGAGTTATTGAGATTAACTTGAATATACCGAACCATCTTTCTGACAACTACGCCATAATTCATCAACCTCTCTTTAAACATCTCTTTTAATCTATATTCAATTAATAACCCAATTAACAAAGAAGAAAGATTTAATAAGCTATATGGAATTGTGCACATAGTCAATTTTATTATATAAATTAGGGTGGTTAGATTTTTAAACCACTCTATATATAATATAGGGTGGTTTAAAAATAAATTCCGAGACAAACGAATACAATGCCATTGTGGTAAGTACACTGCGTAAAGCTTGCCCGCGTATGGCACGACATATTGCATCCCTTACAACGGGGATTAGTAACCTTTCAGGAGTGATAGGTCAGATTCCCTCTGGTGTCGGAGCCCTAGTGTTACTGATAAATCTTTGAAATCAGGGAAGGTTGTCTATATGTAAGAGAAGTACCTGTTGTTTTTAGAAAATGGATGAACGCAGATTGTGCGTTTTTGAAATGCATTTCGGGGGCGTCAAGGTGAAATTAAATTGGAACACGGGCATGGCTGTCTGTAATTGTGGTAGCTTTTGTAGCAAATGTCTTGCTGGGATGATTAAATGAAATTGTCACACTCAAGATTATCCTGGCAACAACCTTTGACACCAATCCGTAAATTACTGATCAGTACCCTACACACGGAATTATCCGAAATGTTCT
The DNA here is from genome assembly GCF_048544385.1 of Mastigoproctus giganteus. Taxonomy (NCBI): domain Eukaryota; kingdom Metazoa; phylum Arthropoda; class Arachnida; order Uropygi; family Thelyphonidae; genus Mastigoproctus; species Mastigoproctus giganteus. The sequence goes on from NC_143575.1 coordinate 20,321,945, forward strand.
GGCGCTAGTATACGTCACAATATACAAAGGAAACTGCAATGGCGCTGAAGGTTTTGAGGTGGTGAAATGGATCGTCTCGAATAGAGGAGTAAACATCAATTTTTTTCCAATGATTGAGAAAATAAGTGATGCAAGCGTTGATGTGTCACATGTTCCCGGTCCAAAGTGTTTGAGTTGCATCAAGGTTTAGGTACGGTTGTGAATCACTGAAAGCCAATCCGCGCAGCAGACGGTATGCAAAGACGCAGAACAAGAACAATGAAACTAGCAGAGGAGACTGTATATTCTGATGTTCTCTATCTGTCGACGATATAAAGGATTTTCGGTTAGTAGTTGTGATACCAACTTCACAGCAAATTGTCTGCCATCGCATCGTACTAAAGAATACAGTAAAAACAATGCTAAACAGGCAACGTCATTTCTATGAGACGGGATTTTTAAATATTTAAGCTATATGCTGATTCATTTTCAGGGTGACAAAGAAAATTTGCATGTTCTGGCAACAATGTTTTTCTTATTTGAAATATGGAAGGTTTCTTTATATACTGTACTTTGGTACACCTACACAGAGCTAACTTCACAATGTACATCGTTAGCGTTATGTGTTGCAGCGTACTGGAAGGGGGCTATAAACAAGCCTTCAAAATTCCTCCTCTTGTCATTGATAGGATTTCGAACACTGTGCTACACACGAGGGCCGCAGCAACGGATTTGGATCACACAATATACACTCCCGCCTAAACGTTTGGAATCCCGTTTCTTTTTCTTAATTTTAAAAGTTTATTAAAATAGGACCAACTTAATTACAGATTTTTATGAAAATATTTTCTATTATGCATAAAATCAAAAAACTTAAATAATATTTAAGAAATTTTTAGAATATTCCAGAAAAGTGTAGAAGATTCGTGAATGTGGTAGAAAGTTGTAGATGATACTGGAAAGAGGGAGCATTGTTTCAATATTATAGAAGATTGTAGATGATTCTGGAAAGAGGGAGCATTGTTTCAATATTATAGAAGATTGTAGATGATTCAAGAAGATGATATACATTGAGGAGTAAAAGCTGTAACTTATAAAATCGAACACCAGTCATTCAGAAGGAGTGTTTGTGTAAGTTTTGCGTGTTTCATGATAAACATAGCAAGAAATAAGGAACTGGGTGATGAAAAAAGAAATGTTATTATAATTCTGTATATAGAAAGTTATTCCATAAGAAGTATTGGCAAAAAACTAGGTGTTTCATTTAAAGGAGTACAAACTACCATTCGACAATTCCAAGGAGACTGAGAGTTTAAAGAACGAGCCACGATGAAGACGACAGTGTGTAACAACGGAAGCGCAAAATAAAACTAACCCTGATTTCTAAACACAATCGACGACTTGCTGCACCTGAAATCCTAGCTGAGTTCAAAAGAAACAAAAATCCCCGCGTCTACATTCACTTTAAAACTTCGTCTTAAACAGGCAGGACTTCATAGTTGTGAGCGGTCGGTCCAAAAACCCTTATTAAAACCGGAAAATCGAAAGAAACTGTTGGCTTGGGCTAACAAGCAATCAACATTGGATAATTGAAGAGTGGAAAAACGTACTGTGGACAATGAATCCAAGCATAGAGCTTATTAAGCCGATCAACTGATGAAAAAAATTGTGCCACATTATTTAGTCCCTACAGTTAAGGACGGTGGTGGTAGTTTGGTTGCATCATGATCTGGGGTTGCTTCTCTTTTCTGAGTGGGTGACATCGTCAGAATTAAAGGAATTTTAAGAAAAGGCTATAAAAACACTCTTGAACAAAATACAAGATGCTCTGTATTTCGACTTTGTAGAAGAAATTTTATATTCGACCCAGACAATGGGAATTTCTAGCAACTAAACAACAGAAGGGGTATCGCAAATTATGGTGTGGCCACCCCAATCGCCTGACTTAAACCCAATAGAGCTTTTATGGGATCTAGACCAGTGCTACTCAAAGTGTGGTCAGCAGACCGGTTCCGGCCCGCGAACTGTTTGTTACCGGTCCGCGACGAATTAGAAATTCGTCGTATACGTTACCGGTCCGCGATGATTCTTCGTTTACCCCGCGAAGATGTGTATTTTACAAAAGTACCGGTCCGCGATGGAATGGAAATAAAAGGAACTGGCTCTTCACAACAGACAGTTTGAGAAGTACTGATCTAGACCGTCAAGTTCGTGAAGTAAAGTGCAAAGTGTGTTTAGGGTCAAACGGCACCAGGGGTTTCCTCCATATCCGCGTAGTTTTCATTGTCATGTGATAGAGTACGCTGTAAAGGCCAGAGATTTAAGTGTTGCGTACCGTTGTTCTTCTGACCTATTAGCCGCTGTGCCTCTGATGGGGTCCAAGGTTGCCAGCACTTAACCTCGGGGAGGTTGCTCAGGTACACCAGTTTTAAATTTTTACTCTGGCAGGTCCTGCCACCTAATTTCCTGAGATTTCAGTGATTAGGACCGTAAAAAAAAAAAAAAAAACTATCGTAGGGGTGAGCGCTAGAATTGGAAAGACCAAATGTTTATAGACGCGATTTCGGCGCCTCCGTAGCCAGGTGGGAAGGAGCAGCAGTGCGTAGCATACGCTTCTTGATTAGACCGGGGTTCGAGCCCGTCCCCACCAAATACGGAGGATGCGGAAAGGTCAGGGAATGACCACCGCATATCCCGGAGCAATATGACCTTAGTTGCTAATGCTCCTAAAAACAAAATAACAACAAATATAGACGCGATTTAATTCAGACGTAATTAAGTTTGACCTTTGTGTGGGGCATAACGCTAGCTGTAGGTAGAGCAGGGGAAGAGGCTGAAGACTGGGGGGGGGGTGAAAGATAGAAATATGGGGACGATAGAGAAGGCGACCCCAATATGGTCACTGAGGCTGGCCCAGGACCTACCAGGAGAGAAGCAGGTGTGGGGGACGGAAGACAGTCTCCCCTCCCCTGTCGGAGAAGGGAGTAAAAGAAAATCAAGCAAGAATGCCTGGTTTAGATCCCCAAGATGGCGCAGGAGCAGTAAAGCTGCATGGCACTTCAATATCCCGTGTGGTCACAAATGGGGCAGTATCCCCGTCCGGGAGTGGTTGTGCAATTAATTCGGTCACTGAAAATCGACACGTGTCCTGTGGGTTTATCAGGTGTCATGTCCAGTATAGCTCGATTTAGAGCGCTGAATGTGCCAGGTATTTTCCATGAGGATGGTTCCTCTGTTAAGGATACAGTGGCTCCGTTTCAGTTTGGTTGCTTCTTGCAGTGGCTGCGACGGATCGTTGATGTGCAGCGTGGTTGGAAACTCATCAGTCGGAGAAGTATCTCCATATTTGTTAGCACTATTTCGGTTGATCATAGGGACTTGGGGTAGAGTTATAGTTTGGTTGCTATTCCAGGCATGTGTTGTGTCGGGTATGATGGTGGAAAGACAGTTTATTGTGGTGGTGGCGGCGGTGGTGAAAGGGTCCTGCGTCTCACAAAAATATCCCGAGCAAATTTGGAGAAGGCACGGTATGTTTCTTCTGATTCCAGTAGGTGGTGTCCTTGGTTCCTCGGGATGAAGTGGGTCTTGGAAATTAGTAAGCAGCGGAGATCTTCAAAGAGCGGGCAGTAGTACATGATATGCTCCAGGGATTCCAGGAGGCCTCAGTCAAGTCCGTGAACTCGTGGACATGTGTTTTTGTAAAGGGCGGTACCTAGAACGTCTGTTCAACTCCACCTCGTGTCACAGTGAAGAGCAGAATCAACTGTAAAAGGGCCAGAAATGTGTTGGTGTAAGTTTGTGTGTATTATGTGTGTGTGTGTTCTGTTGTTGTGTCTGGCCATTTGGCAACCCAGAAGCACCCGGAGAGATGATTCTGGGTACTCGTCCAAACCACGGGAAGGTGGGCCAGTCCCAATAAAGCACGTACTGTCTCAAAATAGACTCGACCTACCTGATGTTGCCAGCAGGTGGGCCAGGATCCTCTGGGGACCCATTCCAGAGGGATAGACAAAATAGAGAAGAGGAGGGGAAAAGAAAAAAAAACCACCCGTGGTGCAGGTTATGGAAAAAAAATAATGATAAATAAAATAATAATAATATAAATAAAATTAAATAAATAAAAAAATAGAATTCGAAGGAAGGGGATTTACACGAGAGAGAGAAACGGAAAAATAAAATTAAAAAAATATATATATATATAATAAAATAAAATAACATAGCTACACTTGAAAGAAAAAAAATAAAAATAATAAAAATTAAAGAAGCAGAGAGAGAGAAAAACTTCATCTAATCCACTTCAGGCCCAATGACGGGGGTGTTGACCACTGTATATAATAATAATAAATAAATTTTCTGTTTATACTCCGGGACGACCAATGATCAGAGGAGTTCACAAAATAGACACAATACAAGAAACAGCACCGTATTCAGCAGTCACGGGTTTGAACCCCGGTTACTCAAGGCACGTGTACGTATGCGCCCGCGCGCCTGACCACCAGGCTACGGCGGCCTTATGATCTCCTTAGAGCAAAGACTTCCGTAGCAAAGTTGTGAAGAGCAGATAAACGTTCAGGGGTTAGGAATAACTGGTCTAATTGATTTTCAGATATTGGGATAGTCCGTGAAGTGTGCCCGTCTTCAAAAAAACTTCTGGGAAACCCTGCAGATCGCTTGGAATAATGTTAGGCAAGACGCTATTATAAAATTAATCGCCAGAATTTTTTGCTGTAAATATTTCAATGCTCAATAAAAAAAAAAATCTTAAAATAGTTTGTAGTATGTTGTTTTTTATATATTAAATTACACTGCCATAGCTAATTTCAAAAAAAAAAAAAAAAAAAAAAACGAAAACTGTTGCCATACGCTGCTATTCCAAACTTTTAGGCGGGAGTATATATAGCAGTGCCACGTAACAACACAAACGCAGCTAGTGCTTAAATAAAAATTGAAAAGAACTGGCATGCACATTAATTTCCTATAGTATTGGTATTAGGATGTACAGTACTTACAGAATAGCCCAACATGTACAAAACAAACACTTACTAGTGTGTGTCCAATTCACTGTATAATAATTTAATTTAATTTTCATTAATATCGGGACTTCTTACTTTTCCTCTTTCCTTTTTTTTTTTACCGCCAGGTTTTCAGAATGAATTTAATAACATCGTTCTGCTTAGTACAGTGAATTGATTGTACTAGTATTTTCCAATATGCAAAAATTGAATTTATCCCACCTGAGTCTTTATCTTTCAATTTATGATTCGCAACATTATTAATTAAGCGAGTCTCTCGAGGCATTTAAAGAGTGAGTTCCGGAGGAAAAAATCCACAGAACATTTTGATATTCAGTACATCTATACCAAAAAAATCTTAGCAATAAAAATCAAATGGAAGCACTTTTATGCCTAAAAAAACTAGGAGGCAGGGAGATTTAGCACGAATAGTACATCTACCGAATCTTCCATTATAGTTCTGAGCACGTTTTTGAAATTCAAAACAGCACATCTAGGAGTAAATGTAGTCTATGTATGGACAGAGCAAATGTCGACCAACGCAAAAAAAAAAAAATAATAAAATAATAAATAAATAAAACTGACGTAGATCAAAACTGGTGGTTTTTTTTTTTTTTTTTAATCAGTTTACTGGTTCGGTTGTGTTCAATGACCATAGGAAATAGCAATTTAGCGAGAATAGCAGAAAACTGAATAATAAGCAGGTGGCAAAACCGAAATATAGTGTTTTTATTTTATTATTATTTTTTTTAAAGGCTAGTGATATGTGTTTGAAATACTCTTCAGTAAGACGTGTTTGCAGTTTCATAATTTAATTTATTTATGGCTTCTGAACTGTTTATTGCTGTTAATTCAGAACTGATTGCTTAAGTCGCAATCAGACTTCTTTTTTTTTTTTTTTTTTTTTAACTACAACCAAAAAATAATTTATTGCGACTATAAACTTATATATTTTAAAAAAATTTTAAAATAAGGCTATAGTATTCTAAGGTTACTTTTGAATTACGCTATACCTCTGTCTCTGTAGCGTAAGTTATCTGCAACGTTCATAAAGTGGATATAGTTATTTATTTATTTTCCAATAAATTTAGAGAGTTCTTTCTGGGCATTGTTTCATGCGAAAAGAACCAGACCAAGTAAGTTATACATTACATGTACATATGATTTGTGAGTAAAATTTGAGGAAAAAAAAAATCCGAGTTTTACCTGCACTGAATTTTCCATATTTTAATTTCATTATGACAATTTAGTATGGAAACGGAGGGGAGTGGGACTGTTCTAAGTGACAAATACACTTTAAGTAAAAATATGAATGGTAATTCGGGATTTTGTGTGTGTAACAGTTATTTTAATCAGACTTGCTGATTCCGCATTTGTGTCTGTTCCAACGGGAGCATTTTGGGTTATTCATTACTGTTTCGTGATTGCAAGACAGGACCCATTCTAGTCGTGCTTAAATTACATAAAAATAGGATGCACAGTGATGTTATTAAGGTCACTTTGAAAAGTGGCGAACCCACACACTTGAATACGTAACAGAAAAATTAGCTGAAATATTTTTTTTTCCAGTTCTCTCAAACTAATTCATTACTACACTGCGCTGACATCTGGCGGGGAAAGTGACTAATGATTTCATACGGTCAGACGTTCTCACCTACGCAACATTCCAAACCTATGGCTATTTGGAATATTGAGTAGGTCAGAAGAAAATCCATCTCAGAAAGAAACCAAGACTAATCATAATACCAAAGCGCAGGAAAACAACGAACCGAAAAAGAGCTAAAAAAATCCCCGTAAGAATTTTCATAAAGGTAGCAAATTCTGCTACTCTTATATTGAAAGGGGTAGGATCCTGGGCCGTTTTAACGCATGGGCGGACGCCAGGGACCTCGGCCTACTGAGGGCCTCACTTGTTGATCTTAAATAATTTTTTAAAAGACCCTCTGTCCCATATGTTACGTTGCGGTCGAAAGCACTGCAAACACGAAACATAATGATATACCAATGTTTTTGGCTTTCTTTAAATAGTTTAAAGTGCCGAAAATATTAATATTTAGAAAAATAATTAACAAATTTAATTCTCGCTTATGACTATAAATTAATAATATATATATATATACAGTGAAACTTCCCTTTAACGAACAGCCATGGGGAACGAAGATGTGTCCGTTAGAGAGAAGTGTCCGCTAACAAGAAGTCTGAGGGAGAAAAAAAAAAGAAAGAAAGAAAAATCGTTAAACGTTTAATGTAAAATTAAATTAAATTATATACAGATTTTGCACAAATATTTTTGTAAATAATATACATACAATTGTGCTATGCATATTATGACTTTATCTTAAGAAAAATACATACAGTAATCACTTATTTTCTTCTGCCCTTCTTCTGGATGATAATTTTGTTTTTAACATTTGTTTGGAGTGAAGAAACCATCGAAAGTCCTTCAGTATCTTCTTCAGCGGCGAAAAACATTTTTAAACGATTGATTTGTATGAGCGTTTCTTCTATTTTCATCGGTGGTTCGTCGTTAATATGTTCTTCGACAGAATGACCTCCTTCCATTTCTTCATCCTCCTGAGGAACTTCTTGAAAAATATCGATGATAATGTCGTTGATATCTAGAGCACCATCTTCTGTAGTGAGGTTCGAGTCTATATCTTTGTAGCCAGGGTCACTTGTAGCTGAAGTATCGTACATTATCAATAGATGAAGTTCTTGTTCTTCTTGGTGCTCCACATTGCTGTTCACTTCAATTTTTGCGTTTGAGAGGCCAGACTTTACAAAACAGTTCACGACAGTTTGTTTTCTAATTGGGTTTACTGAAGAGGAAATCCACTGAATCGCATCTAGGATGCTGATTTTCTTTGCAAGGTCACTCGCACATGTTACATCGTTCATGTTTGCAATGAGATGTCTTAAAACACGTTTTCTGTAGTGAAGTTTAAAATTTTTTATTATCCCATGATCCAAGGGCTGACACTCTGCAGATGTGTTTGGTGGCAGAAAAACGATTTGAATGTTGGACAATTCAATGCGCGGGTGAGATGCAGCATAATCCATGAAAAGAATAATTTTTCTGTTTTGACGAATCATGTTTTGTTCAAAGTGACTTATCCATTCGCTCATGATATCTTGTGTCATCCACGCTTTTTTATTAGACTTCCAGTCAACATTCAAAAGATTCAACTTTATGCCCTTGAAACAACGAGGATTTTGTGGTTTTCCTATAACAAGAGGTTGTTCAAAGTCTCCCAGCATACTTGTACACAATAGTACAGTCAAGCGTTCCTTAGAAATTTTTCCGCCCTGGCACTTTTCGTTTTTTACACTCATTGTTTTTTTTCAGGAAGAGCTTTAAAAAACAACCCTGTTTCGGTACAGTTGTAACTATCCTTAGCCTCAAAATCACGACATAAATCTTCCAATTTGACGGTCCACTCTGTTACAACCCCAGTATCAACAGATCCACCTTCACCACTTACGGTTTTCCAAGAAATTTTATGCCGAGTTTTGAACTTGTCTAGCCATCCCACAGAAGCTTTGAACTCATTTACTCCCATAGATTTCGCAACCTCCAAAGCCTTTTCCCTAATAATAGGCCCATTAATGGGAATTTTTTTAACACGTTCGCGACAAAACCACTCATACGTAACATTGTCAATTTGAAGTCCAACAGTTTTCGGGAATGATTTTTGAACCTGATCGTTTCCGTGTTGCCAAAATTGTTTGAGCAGTTCATTTTTTTTCTTTAGGATGTCGCTTACCTCTGTCTTTCCGATTTTGAATTTTGCAGCGAGATTGCGAACACTATTTTTTTGCCGATCATACGCATTAATGAGTTCGACTTTATCTTTTAAAGTTAAATGTTTACGAGAAGACATTGTGCACTTCACACGACACTGAACAAAACTGAAAACTGAAACTGAAAAGACGAAAGGGCGACCATATCCCCCCCCTGCACACACCGAATTCATCAGAAGTTTTACACGTGCCTTAAAATTCTTGAAAAAGGGTTTAGAACCACGACGTAAACCTTGATAAAATTCAGAGAATCGGAAATAGAAAATAAACACACGATTGAGGCAATACGTGGAAGAAAAGTTCCTAGAAAAAGGGCCGTGAGCTCGCCTGCTGTCCGTTATGGGGAGATCAAATTATGTGCTAATCTAAACGAAACAGTGCAGATTGCCTGTCCGCGTCCGTTACAGAGAATGTCCGCTAGACAGAAGCTGCAAACACGTTATAACCAACAGAGGTGAGTTGGGGAATTTGAAAATGTCCGTTGTAGAGAGATGTCCGTTAACGAGAGGTGTCCGTTAGAAGAAGTTTCACTGTATATATAATTATATATTATATATATTATAATGTTAGGAATACGAATAACATTAGGAATGCGACTAAGAGAGACCAAGAAACAAATTACAACAAAATTTAAACAGAATAGGGGTCACATATGGAAATTCGCCGGGGGGCCCGAGAGTTTTTAAAACAGCCCTGGTAGGATCACCCTCCACACGAATGTGAAATAAATAATGCCCTGTTGCAAAAGCTTCTTTAGAGGTTATAGCTAAATACAATAAATGCATCTATCATACTCTTTTAGCTGTAGCTTGAATTAGTAGTAGCCCTGGTCCCAAACGTATTTTCAAGCGTCGTTTGTTTCGACAGAACCAACATTTCATTCTAAAGCATTTCTTTCATAATCCTATTTATTGTACCAACGTACTTCTCTTGATTAACTTTTTATATATAGAAGGCATTTAAAAACTGCGCCGAATAAACGTAGGATTATTTTCCACAGCTAAAAATAAGAAAAGAGAGAGAGAGAGAGAGAGAGAGAGAGAGAGAGAGAGAGAGGAAAAAAACCTTCCGTATAAGCTCAAGTCTTTATTTTCGATAGAATATTAATAATAAATTATAAAACACTGTAAAACGGCAAAACAAGTTTTCTTCTTCAAATTTGTCATAAAAATATGACAGTGTAAAACGGACTTTAAACAATACAAACAAACGTACAAACACGGGAAAGAACAACAGTAGTGTTGTTCTTCTAGAATCATACCAATCACTCATTGTGAGTAACCAGTGTCTCTGAGTCAACTAGCGATGCCAACATGTTTTTGTTACATGAGTTTCATATTCCACGACTGCTTCGTTGTTTATAGTATGCCATTTGTTAAACTAATATTCCGGAAGATACTACTGCTGTACTGTTTACTTTACTAAATTAACTGATAATTTTGATCTATGACGAGGTTCGTAAGAATTCCGTAGCTGCTGTTCGCAGATACGCCGAAAAATTTCCAACTCGAAGAGTACCAAAATATATTCAGGCTGTGGAGAGACGATGTAGAGAAACAGGCACGCTGAAACCACTGGGAGTAAATGCTAGTACAGTGACATTTGGACGAACTACATTTCGTGCTGTACAAGTATACTCACCGAACAAAAAATTAGAAACCTTTATTCAGTATTTAGTAGGGACACCTTTTGCCTCAATTACTGGCCATACACGTCGTGGCATGGATTCCACTAGATGCCTCTGCGAATCTAACTCCATATTTGACCATCACGATATTTGTCAGCTGCTGTATTGTAGTCAGGAGAACAGAGAAGTCTGAGTGCCCTTTCTAACATATTCCCAACATTCTATACTGTATTCAGATTTGGAGAATTAGGCGGCCAGGGTAAAAAGTGCAGCCATTATCAACCCACTGCAGGATGGAAGCCTCCTCAACAATTCATGCTGAGGGAAATGGACCATAATCTGCCACGCTGGTCCAGTGCGGGTTGGCAGATCGACCGTATTCAGCAGTCAGGGGCTTGAACCCCGGTCTATTCAAAGAGCGTGTGCTACTGCACTCCCGCTCCTGACCACTCGGCTACGGAGCAGGGTAGATGATGGAAATCTCGGGAATGTTCCTCGAGTTACTCAGATACAATTTTTGCACGGCGGATGGTTGCGTTGTCTTCTTGAAAGAGTTCATTACAATCCAGATAAAAATGAAGCAATTCAGAGTAAAGTTGGTCCGATACAAGAGAAAGATATTCACTTTGGCGGCACCACTCCAGTCAAATCTTTAGATTTTTTTTTTTTTTTTTTTAGGGAAAAGTGACTTTACAGTAGGCACACGACTACTAAATCCCAGATCCTTCAACTCCCACCGCATAGTTCGGTTGGAAATAGGTCTTTCTTTGCCTAACTTGAATTGAAGTCGTGTACTGCAAACTGGACCTTCTAATCTGATGCAGAATTCGCTTTGAACTTCTGCGGCCTCGTTCTTGGAGTACCGACTTTTTGTTGCATTTCTTCCTGTTAGAACTGCATTCGCCTTTCTGTTCCACTCAGTCTATACTTTGGAGATGGTTGCTTTGCACACCAGTGATTTCCTTTGTTTTCTCAACTGTGGCTCCTGCTAAACGTTTGGTTTGGATTTATGGCGCATGGGCAACCGAGGCCATGATGCGCCAAACCTGCTAAACATGCTCCGACAATAGCACCTTTCTGAAAATCGGAGAGATCACTTGTCTTTTCCATAATACTTAAAAATCCTAACAAAAAACCGGACTGCCCAGAGGCATATAGACCTATCGCACTGCTCTCAGTGGTCAGCAAACTATGAGAGACTGCTGCACAAGCGAATCAAAAACCATTATGAGAGGGCAGACCTGGCGGCTAGGAATCAGTTCGGAATTAAGCCGGGTTCTTCCACTTGGAAACCTGCTTCGGAAGGCGCAGGAATGCAGAAAAAAAAATACCTACTAGTCATTTCAATTCATTTTGCCGGGGCGTTCGACTCACTATGGTGGCCGAGCGTACTGGGCAGACTAAGGGAGGCTGCAGTCCCTATCAACCTATACAAGGTAATGGAGGACTACCTATCTTGCAGGAAAGTATAAATAAATGCCAACTACTAAAACGTCACAAGATCTGTACAAGACAGACCACTGCGGGACTGCCCGCAGTGGTCTGTCTTGGGGCCACTCCTTTGGAACATGGTCCTCGACGAGCTCCTGAACCTGGACCGGGGGCTGGTTGGGGCTCAGGCCTTTGCGGACGACCTTATTCTTACCATTGAGGCTGAATCTAGAGCCAAACTGGAAACCACTGCCAACCAAGCTGAACAGAAACTACAACACTGGGTTGAAAGAAACCAGTTAAAAATTTCACCGACGAAAACCACATCTATTCTACTAAAAGGAACCATGCAAATACGGCGTCCACCCCTAATTAAAATAGAAGGTGTGACCATTAAACTCCCCAACCAAATGAAATATTTAGGAGTTATTCTAGACAAAAACTTATCCTTTCAACCTAACCTGCAATATATAAGGACGAAGATAAGACGTTACTCGGCACTGGTGGCGAGGGTTACGAGAAAAGACTGGGGATTAAAAACACAACAACACTAATGTTGTATTATAAAGCAACCTTCATCCCTGCGATAACTTATGCTGCGGCAGTGTGGTACAGCAAAACGACGCTTGCAGTCAATAGGAGAACTCTGGATATGATACAAAGGACTATTTTATTAACACCCACACGAGCATGCAGAACAGTAAGCACACCAGCGTTGCAGGTGCTTGCTGGAGCGCTCCACCTCGATTTGGAGGTTGTAAAAGCTGGCATGCTCTTCCTGCATGCTAGGGAGGTCGCTGCCACCTTCCAGGATTTCATAATTGACCCAGCAAGTAGTACAAAAACAGAAAAAGTCCGATTACAGGCCTACCTACTCCGGAAGTGGCAACAAAGATGGACCGATACAACAAAAAGAGAAATCACACGAAAATTCTTCCCCGACCTCAGTAAAATATACCCCAAGCAACCGGCCTGGTACTTTCCGGTGATGCACTTGACTTCGCTGCTTACTGGTCATGGCCCCTTTAAAGAGAAGCTGCTCGGGTTCGGCCTTGTTGAGGACCCCAACTGCACGTGTGGGGGAGGTCGAGAACTGGAACCACTTGGTCTACGACTGCCCAGAATACGAAGATCTCAGAGGCATCCTGATCACAAAGATACACTACCTTCCGAAAGGACTGGAATCCCACTTCATTGACACAGAAGAGGAATAGAGAGCACTTTCTCAATATGCGCAGGACCTCTTCGAGAGGAGAAAACAGCTAATTACCATAAATCGTGTTTGACGAAAGACCACCACAGGTTAAATTGTACAAGACCATAAAATACTATCCAATGGAGTTACTACAGAGAAAAACCCTGAGACAAGAAAGTGAAAAACACAAGGACGGGGATTACCCCATGAGCGACTGGACTGAAATCGACTCGACACTGAAGAAAAGAGACTTAACGCAGCGCAGCTGCCAAACGCCATTTGGCGACTTGAAGAGGGCGCCCTAGCCTCCTTCATCTTTAATACCCCTATCCCCGGGGGGAGACGGTCTTACTGTATTCTCCCCTCCTCGCCGCTCCCTCTTTCCCTTCTGGTGGGGCATGCCCATGCCCGACCTTGTGAATTATATATATATATATATTTTTTTTTTGCTGGCCTGTAGTTTCAGGGTAACTGTAGGCAGGATATTATACATCTCCTGTTTGGATTTATATTCCAGGGGATAAGCCTTTTTTTTATTATTATTTTTATTTTTATTATTATTATTATTAATTTATTTATTATTTTTTTTATGCTGGCTCTCAATTGCAATCTGCATGCTGCCTAATATGTGCACATTGCAAATGATGAGCGAGATTGCTGGCATCTGATTTTTTTTTCAGATGCAGAATTTTTTTTTTTTTTTTCTGGCTCTCGGGTGTGGGCGACCTGGGAGCTGGATTCTGCGGGCACCTACAGGTTTTGCACGGCCACTGGTGGGTGCAGGATTTTCTGGTACTATGTTAGCACTGACATAGGAGTAGACCTAGGTTCGGCTCCTTATTCTAGGGCGAGCATCGAGTGGTATTTGCCCATGTTGGTGGTTGCCACCTGATGGCAGAGAGGCCTGGTAAATACACATTTACAATTCAGGCCGATGTGATTAAGAGTTTTTTTTTTTTTTTTTTTTTCTTCCAGAAATTTAGCGTTATTCCTCATCGAATTTACCAAAAAAAAAAAAAAAAAATTTCCCTTTTTCTCTCTTTTTTTCTTGTTTTTTAAGGTCCTAGCCGCCGAAATCTCAAGAAATTATGCGGCAGGATCTGCCAGAGTAAATCTTAGTCTACTGGTGTTTCCTGTTCTGCCTCCACGGGGCGAAAGTGGGGCAATGTTGGGCCTCAGCAGGGGTCCAACGGCTAAATGACCAGATGAACAACGGTACATAACACTATACGTATACAATATCCACACACTTTTAAATCTCTGGCATTTCCCAGCGAACTGGTTCACCCACAATAAAAACAACGCAGAGATGGGGGGGAAACCCCTGGTGCCGTTTGACCCTAAACACACTGTCTTTTCCATGACTGGATCGACTAGCCAGATGGGCTCCATCTGATGGAGAACCGCTGGGAAGCTTCATGTGCCACAGTTCCAACAATCATAATTTTATTTATTTAGTTATTTATTGTATATCTTGTACTATATGTTATTTGTATATTTATATTTTACTGTACTTATTTATTGCCTACAGTTCACTCTACTGTGCACTTGTTATTCAGATTTGTACTTATTTCATCTACCCCACTAGCATATACTACCGTACCTGGGCGAAGTTGTATACTTCAAACAAAGTATATAATAAATAGGAAGTCCCAGAAAAGTGTACAGTATTTATCTGATACCATGGAACCTGTGACCATACATGTGACCACTACACTTGCACACTGTATGTTTACTTATCTTTTGCAGCAAAAGGTTTATAATTTTTTGGCCAGTGAGTGCAATTACTACCACAATTATCAGAAGGTTGTTAGATCACGTAAATTTTTCATATGCAAGCGTATGGTAACTATTGGATTACGTGAACAGCACCTGCATCCATTTCACAGTACGCCTGTATAAGAATTGTTGGCACAAGATATATTAATAAAGGCAGAAACTTTTGGCGGAATGATATTAATAAAGGCAGAAACTTTTGTCAGTGGCTCATATTGCAATGCACACGTAATCTTCAATTTCTCAACCATGTTCTAATTACAGATTATTTATGTTTTTTTACCAAAAATGGAATTCTAAATTCTCGAAACACTCATATCCTGGCCAAAGAAAACACATATTTGTCTGTAACCAACGTAAAATACCTTTTCCATTAATTTTTTCGTGTAATGTTCTTGGGGAAAATCTTATTGGTCCTTATTGTTTTCCCAGAAAGTCTTTCAGGGATGGCATCCGTACATTTTGTTCAGAATAATTAGTGTGATCTATTGGAACATATAAGTACTTTGAAAATCGGTAGATGGTGTGGTTTATGCACCCACCCACCCACTTTGTCCTTGATGTTTCTGACTTTTTAAGACGGGGTACAATAACCGATGGATTGGTCCGAAGAGCCCTGCACAACAGCCAGCACGATCACCCGACCACACACGTCCTTATATTACGTAGTGTAGGATCACATGAAATCCACGTTTTATTCAACGAGTATTATCACGCAAGACGAACTAATAAAATATACATATTGGTTATTTATAAAATACAAATTTATATAAATAGTCTCCAAATGCGCACTCATATCCGTATGTTATGTCTGTAGAAGTGTGTACACTCTGAAATGAACAGGCCTTTAGAAACTGCTCCAGATGTCGATGTGAATCGAACTCAGAGGTCTGGGTTCGATTCCCGTAAGGAGAACTGGGAAATGGCACTTTAGAAGCTGCTAAAACTATTAAAAAATAGTCCTGAAATGATAATATATGCCAGGGAGCGTGGATATACTTCTTAACATGTTTTCCTTTTAGAGGATTTTTCCTAGTTTTTTTTCATGTTTTTTAATTTATGATTAATGTTTATTATCTCGAAAATAGACTTGAATCATGTTTATGGGGAACTTTTTACTTATTTGTAGTTATAGAATACGCTCCTGCATTTGTATAGGAGCAAATTTTAAACAGTCTGTATAAATTGCTTTTGTTTATAACTAAGTCGTACTGCAATTCGATAATACAGGAAAATAAAATAAAACTGAAACAAAAATAAAAACCGACAAAAATTATATTAACAGTTAAACATTTAACATTTAAAGTTGACATTAAAAGAATCAGTTATAAACGATAAAAAAAATTAACGAGTAACATTAGGAGGAAACAGTCGAAAAAAAAAAAAAAAACCAGCAAAAAACCAAGTTTAACAAGAGTTTAGAGCAACATTTACAAAAAAAATCAGACGGTTGCATGTCAGTTTATTATAATTATGTTTATAATGTGAATCCCAAAACTTTTGTAATGAACCTATGAAAAGTTTAAAAATATATATACAGCATCACATCTAAATTGTGTCTCTAAAGAATAGCAGAATGGGAGTTCCTAATTTAAGTGAACAAATAGAGGTTTGAGGCCGTTTGTTAAGCGGTTTGCAAATATTTCTTCCACGATACATACACTATGACATTCGTCGCTATTAACTTCAAGAAAATAAATTATAGAGAACCAAGCCAAAGTTTGTTAGTATAATTTTGGACGAAACTGCTGGAGGTCAAATTATATATTCTAAGATCGTCAGCCAGAATCGGCGCCTCAAATTTCTACTATCAACATCAGAATAACTAATGACGACATCTACAAAAAACATGAGAAATGAGAAGACAACTAATTATATATTAGGCCTTATACACTATATTGCCAAAAGTAAGCGGACATGTGCATGTTTCACAGAACCTTTCATTGAGAGAATATTTAACAACGTGTCGACCCACCTTCAGCCTCAGTTACACACCACACTGCATCCTCATGGATACACAACATACTCTGGTTCAAAGACCGGCATTCTGGGAAGGCTAATGAAGCTTTTACTCGCAAAAGCAAACCCATGTATCCCCAATTCACAAAGAGGATTCAAAGGGTGACACAAATAATTATAGACCTGTTAGTTTAACTTCTGTTCCGGGAAAAATAATGGAGTCACTGGTTAAAGGGGTGATACAGGATTACCTAGACAAGACAGCAGCAGCAGTTCAGACACAGCATGGGTTTGTTAAGGGGAAGTCTTGTCTGACCAATTTCATTGGATACTACGATGTGGTCACAAAGGAACTGGGTGCAAAAAATAATTTTTATATCATGTACTTGGATTTCAGGAAAGCTTTTGATATTGTTGCACATGGAAGACTGTTGTACAAATTGGAGCGGTATGGCATTAAGGGCAAGTTCTGCATGGATAAAGGAGGGATGGTTGAGTGGGAGACGGCAGAGAGTGCTAATAAATGGACACTGCTCTACGTGGACTAATGTTATTAGTGGAGTTCCCCAGGGTTCGGTGCTGGGCCCATTGTTGTTTTGTGTATTTATCAATGATATCGATGAAGGTATATCAGGTTTATGTCCAAGTCTGCAGATGACACAAAGGTTGGCAGGGTTGTTAATGACAGTAAAGACAGTATGCTACTGCAACAGGATCTAGAAAAGTTAGGCAGATGGGTTGAGAAGTGGCAACTGAAATTAAACATTGACAAATGCAAAGTACTGCATATGGGTAGCAGTAACCCAAGAGAAACGTACCAACTGAGTGGTACTACACTCAGGGAGGTGGAGAATGAAAAAGACCTGGAGGTAATTGTGCAGTCAGATATGAAGTTCTCTGAGCAGTGCAGACCGGCTGCCAGAGCAGGTCATGAAGTTTTGTCAACGATATATAGGAATTTTGCTAGCAGAGACAAGGAGATGATTATCCCCTTGTATAAGGCAATGGTCAGGCCACACCTTGAGTACTGTGTACAGATCTGGAAACCTCATTTAAGGAAGGATGTAGAGTTGCTAGAACGAGTATAGAGAAGGGCAACAAGATTGGTGAGAGGAAGAAAGGGGTGCGCTTACGATGAAAAAGGACTGCAAGTTGCAGCATCTGGAGACTAGGCACCTGCGAGGTGATCTGATCGAGGTGTATAAGGCCTTGAATGGTTTGAGCAGACTCAATGCTGACGGGATACTTCCGTTTGGTCAGATTAAGAACGTGAGGGAGCATAGATTCAAACTGAGGAAATACAGTTGTGTGAATAGGTGTGCGGAAGTTTGCCTTTAGCTAGCGGGTAGTTGATTACTGAAACAGACTTCCATCTATTGTTGTGGAAGTTGACAGCTTAAATAAATTTAAGGCTGAACTAGACAAACATTTGGAGTGACCGGATGGATGAAATGGGAAGTTTTTTTTTTTTTTTTGGCCGATGCTGTATAAGCTTGCTTTCTTGCATAAAATGCTAATGCTAAATCACAACAGGCTGTGCAGTATGGCATGGTACGTTGTTATGTTGAAACAGAAAACGCTCCCGCTACCCTTCTTTTTCCACAGTATAGGATGAGTGGAAATTTCCAGAATTTCAATGTACTGCTAGGTACCAGGGAGCTTAGAGCAGGAGATAAAATAAACTGCAGCCATTATCAACCCACTGCAGGATGGAAGCCTCAACAATTCATGCTAAAGGAAATGGACCATAATCTGTCACGCTGGTCCAGTGCGAGTTGGCAGATCGACCGTATTTAGCAGTCAGGGGCTTGAACCCCGGTCTACTCAAAGAGCGTATGCTACTGCACTCCCGCTCCTGACCACTCGGCTACGGAGATATATTTATATAAATAAAAATGCAATCAGTGAGAAGCTAGACTAGAGTAGTTCCAAATCTGTGAACCAGAACCTTATTGTGACCACTCGAATCACAGTTGGAGCTAAAACGACAACTCAACCATTTGAGCTTGGACTGCTCATTATCGTTCTCCAACGAGAACGACAATCGATGAATGGTCCAAGCCTAAACCACGAGAAACAACCACAGACGGTGACAGCATCTCCGTCAAACTTCACAGTCCACACAACATACTCTGGTTAATAACATTCTCAAAAATCCGCTGGGCTCAAACACACGGCCATCAGGTCGGAAAACTGTGTAACGTAATTTTTCACTCTATAACACAGCTTCCCAACGTTCCGCGGAAAAATTACGGTGTATACAAATTACGTCAGGCAAGTAGACGCTGCGCATGGCGCGTTGCCTGTAAAAGTTTGGTTTGGGTGCTACAGCTCTTCCAAAAACTCCGATACTATGCAGCTCCTAAAGTATCGTCATTGTACTAATATCAGTTCCTGTGGCTTCCGTGAACTCCAGCCGAAATCATTCGACGAGGATTGACGGAATCTATGTACAACTCTTCTGAGCGTCCTCCGGTCTCTTTCGATAAATTTCTGCGATGACCGGAACGTTTCTCAGCTGGTTGGTTGGTTATTAGGAGTTTTATGGCGCATCAGCATCTAAGGCTATTGTGCACCAATCTAAGCTGCAATATCACCACGACGTTTCTATTAGATGATACGTCAGCCACCTTTGATCTAGGGTGCTGCAATGCCACAAACAGATTTCTTGCTAATACGGCATTCTATGATGACTGGGACGTCGGTGAGCAAAACACCTTAACCCTTCTGCTCATGGCAAGATATTTACGAATTTATGGGTGTATCACGCAATGAACGGTGGAATAAAAAAATAACCAATGCTATTTCATATTTCAACAGGTCGGATGTTTACAATGGTGGTTCAGAAGTCAACGGGTGACCTGTCTTCACTATTTTACTGACCTGGCAGGTGTGAAGAAATCACTGAAAATGTTCTTCAACTTCAAAATATCTGAAATTTTCCTATATAAAAACCTGGTATGGAATTAATGTGTTCATAATTTGTAGAGAAATAAGCTAAAGAGATTTCTTTTCACTTCCAGAAAATGAAGCGTACATCTTCGTGTTATTTTTTCTTGTTAAAATTTTCGTAAAATTTTTCTTAAGTCTATATCAGCATTTGGTTCCACTGTGACAGCAAATACTCTTATAAATAAAATTCACTCGTTGATGTCCATCACGAAATACAGTAACCTCTGTAAAATCTGACACTTCACAAGCCGGTATTCTTTAAAAATCAAGCACATTTTAGGAAAAAAAAAATCAGCGTATCACAATCTGGCACTCGCATCGACGATTGCATTTGTCTTTACGAATCCATGCAAAAAAGAACGATATTTCTTTTTTTATAAGATGTTTGCTGGACTATTTTGTTCTTTAATCTGTTTTTGCGGCTAACAGGATTTAAACTGTATGGATAGTGCAATGGTCTTAATTCTCACAGCAGAGCAAACCTGTCTTTGCAACCAGTTGCCCGACTATTGCACTACTTCCAAATAGATGGCTTCTCCAAGTTAATTTGTCATTTGTTTAAAGCGATGAGAGTGCTATAACAACCTGTTTCAGGACTAACTGGTCACTTATTATACAGAAAGAAATCATGCTAATACACCACTTCCATCAAGACAATCTATATGTTTTCTGCTAACATTCTTACTATAATACAACCGCTTGGATTTGATTCCGAAAAGGTTAGCGCGGACAAGGCATAGTGGAAAACTCTGTATGAAAAGTATGCACTTTAAAATCTAGAAATTATGTTTTTCTCCCAGGCATTACCACCTGGAATTACTTCGTGGGTAGCACAGTAGGTAGGATCGCCATCCTCCCCACACCAGGTGGAAAAGACCTAAGTTCGAGTCCCATCAATCACGGGAGGAATTTTTATGGGCCTTTTTCACAACGTGGCTGAGTTAGTCGGTCTCAGGCGAGGACAGCATGGTTTTTCGTCCAGCAAAACAGAAAATCCACATCAGAACACACGCAATTTTCAGATAATATACAAGGAGCACTATGGCTTAGCTGCTGATGCTCCTAAACCCCTACAACTACCTGTGATTAACTTTACAGGTCTACTCAAATTGTCTGATTCGCAGATGAGACAATTTGACTTTACAGATCTACTCAAATTGTCTGATTCGCCTAATTTGAACTGATATACAGTATATTGATTGAAATTAATTTTAAATTAGTTTTTTGTACTGCTTTTTTTACAAGCAATTCAAGCGAAGAGTAAGTAGCTGTATGATATGTATAAAGAATTTAGTAATTAATTTTCCTGTTTAACGTACACCTCTGTTCACGGATATTTAGTGAGTGACATTATTAGTAATAAAACTCATATAAATAAATAAACATACAAATATCAAAGGAATATATCGTTTTTATCCAACCGGAAAGAACCAACAAAGCCTTCAAAATGCAGTATTTAGAATATTTATTTTTTGAACTTCAAAAAATAAGTAAGGAGATAGGACTTCTCTCTCTCGAGAAAAAGCATTAAGCCGATCATGCTGTCTAACAACGCTGCTCCGCGACTGAAAAATGACACCTTTTCAGGTCTACGGGTCACAGTTCTCAAATCAATCTTTTTAAGGACATTAGCCTTGATGGAGGGTGTGATGGCATGGATCATATTTAATTTCAAGATTTATAGTGGAATGGTAAAAATAATTTAAGGGTTTGTCAAAGAAAAAAAAACATGAAAAACTTGAAAATAGCTAAGAAATAAAGTACTCGTAATGTAGAATTTCTTTGTCTTAAGGGAAAAAATCAAAATAAAACGGTTTCGTTATTATTTAAAAATAATAAATTACGTTCATAAAAACTAAAATACAGTACATCAGTATAGCATTAATGATAAAAGTACAGGGTGTTCCGAAAGTGTAGAAAAAATTAAAAATCGATTAAAGGGGAAACGACTGGTTGCTGAGGAATGTGGTTTTCACATTAATACTCAACAAGTCATGGGATTTTTAAAGGAATCAAAATTTATTTAGTTCTAAATATCCTCATACGGGAGAGCGGCTGTACAGCGTGACGTCAACGAGGTGCACAGGTTACATTAAACGTCATGTTGGACATTCATTTTCCATTAATCACCATGATGTTCTTGCCGACCAAGCTCTGCCGACTTAAGCTGTACCACAAAAATTCTGGAATGGTGACAGTTGCTGTACATAAGTTTCTTTTGGCAAAGACGGAACCAGACAAATATGACCCATAAAGTCCCATTATCATCCCCAAATACTAACGGAGTATGGCAGAACATCAGCCTTGTGCCATGATACCGCCCGGAGGTCTAAAAACAGCACGATATACTCTGGATTCATTGCTTCTGTGGATTCTTTATAATAATTATTTTTATTAGGCTAACGGCATCCCAAGAGTAAGTTATATCTGTATGTGCCTTATGCAGACGTGTGTGTTGTTCAAGGACTGGTTTATATATTGTGCGGGATGAAAAACCCGGAATAACTCACGGAAGGAACCGCACTCCCTCCACCTAACTACAGCCTCAACTGAAGAGGACCTTAGAAAATTTCTCTGACTCGTATATCTTAACTTTATAAACATTAGTTAATTTGTGAATTGGCGTATACGAAGTGCGTGACCCATTGCAATTCCCCTTCTGACTTTGACATTGCTGGTTTCCCCATCTCTATGAGGTGATGAGAAAGACTCAAAGCAGGATAATTGCAAGAAGAAATGGCAAAGATGACTGCGTGTATCCAGAAAGTGGTCGAAATACTTTTGGAAACAATTTAAACAAAAACATTTCTCAAAAACCTGGGCAAAGCAATCAAGACGTTACGATGGTCAATGTCTAGTTTAATAATAAAGCAGAGCAGTGGGGATAAATCGCACCAACTGACTCGCTACTCTTGTTCATGACTTCGCGAAGGAAGATTTCCAGTACAGCGGGGCAAAGACTTAATGCGAATCGATTCTATGTTTGAAGACTAGTGTCTAGAATACGACTGTCTTTAATATAATAAACAAATTGTAATTTTTATTTTAATATGGCACTAACAACATCAACGACAACAACTTTAATCTCTTCATATATGGGAATTTTATAAAATATTAAGAATGTATGCATGACACGTAATCAAGTTTCTTTTAAACTTGTGTGCTTAAATACATTTCGACATTTTTGGCCATGAGATGGTCTCTTTATAAATTGCTCAGATCTGTCTTTTAAATAGAGAATAAGCAATTTATGCCGCCTATTGTGGACTACTCCAATTCTATATGCCCTGTGGGTAGCACAGTTGGTAGAATCGCCATCCTCCCCACACCGGGTGGAAAAGACCTGAGTTCGAGTCCCGTCGATGACGTAAGGAATTTTTATTGGCCTTTTTTTACAACGTGGCTGAATTAGTCGGTCTCATGCGAGGGTAGCATAGTTTTTTCTCCCGGAAACTCGGGTTTTTCGTCCAGCAAACAGAAAATCGACTACAGAACCCACGCAATTTACAGACAGTATACACGAAGCAATATGGTCTTAGTCGCTGATGCTCCTAAAACCCTACAACAATTTTATATGGACGCCTACATAACAATATTTTGATGAGTCGAATAAATTCATCGTTGATTTTAGTATCAAGGGTTAATGCCTGGACTCTGAATGGCCATTTTACGTTTCTATTCAGCCTTGTTATGCTTGTTATGAAAAACTCTTTTGTTGTTCCGATTAACAGCTTGAGTCATGAGGTTAGCGGTATTTCTGTTAGATGCTTTAATGTGATTAACAGTTTTTACTTGTATTATTATTATTAATTAATTTATTATATATATATATATATTTTTTTTTTTTTTTTTGGCAAATCTATAGCTATTCTTTTTACAATTTTTGTGCGCTTAATTGCTCGCACTTTTATCATTACCTGTTACGCGTGTATTTTCCGAAAGTTACTAAAATGTTATACAGAGTGTTACAAAAATGTCCGGTGCCACAGAAAAATTCAATAATAATCTTATTATTTAGAATTTCGGATAAGAGGATGCAGTGGCAGCAAAAGACCTTGATTTTAGCAGCAATTCGTTTGCAGGAAGGTCACTAATTCTGTTGTCACGACTTGATTATTCGTAATTGTCTCACTCTTCCAGTACGGATTATTAGGTAGTAAGAATGCTAGCCTATATACTAACCTACCCAGAGATTTTCCACTGACGTCATTTATTAAAACTTAAATTACGTAATTTCGGCATTCAGGAGCCATTACTGAGCTATTTGACTACGCATTTAATCGTAAAAACTTGCCTTCGTAATGAGTTGCCCTAGTGTTGCACTAATCTCAACAGACAGCTTTAGCTACAATGCAATTTTGAAAACTCTGATTTCGTATTGCCGTGTGTCAGTTCACATCGAACAATTTCTTTACCGCTGTTTCGTCTGTGTGTTGTCACTAGAGACCACCTGCTATGTGATGAGGAACCAGTTAGTTTTTAAACAGACGATCATAGCAGTCTCATCTTTTAAACAAATACAAAAATAAGCAAAGGCAAAAATGCAAAAAATACGTTTAAAAGCGAATTTTCTATTAAATTTTCAGACACTGTACTTCAGTAATTACAAGCGACGTATTAGGGAGGTAAATAAAAAAGAAATACATTTTTTACTATAGGTATTAGAACCTACAGTACTTGGTGCCATGCATCGGTTAAAGGCTGAGAAGACAAGTTGTTTTTGTAGGGTTTTAGGCGCATCAGTGACTTGACCATATCGCACCGCATATATTATTGTTATTTGCTTTTGTTCAGTGGTCCAGCTGCCTGCTTTCTGGACGAAATACCTGAAATTCTGGGAGAAACACCGCACAACTTCCGCCTGAGACCGATTAACTCAGCCACGTTGTGGGAAAAAAAAAAAAAAAATTGCTTGCGTCATTAACGGAATTCGAACCCGAATCTCTTCCACCCAATGCGGAGAGGATGATACTTATATGCACTGTACTACCGCGAGGGCCAAGAGAGAAAATACTCGTCATTAGTATGCTCAGACCGCCCTGTGAGCATCCAATATAAAAAGGATATGCACTGAGTGATCACTGAATCATGACCACCCCTACGAAAACTGAATGCGACCCGTTGACCATGTGAGGTACGAGAGTGCGGAGTTACTCGACTTTTGTAGCATAGATAAGGTGTCAGTGGTTCAGTAAGTAGTAAAATTCCGAGCGTGATGGGTAAAAGCAAGGATTTATCAGATTTTGATCAAGGACAGACTGTGCGTGCTCAACGAGCTGGCGCCTCGATTTCCCAAATGGCTGAACTCGTGGGGTGTTCGAGAGCCGCCGTAGTTAAAGTGTACCAGGACTGACTGGCGTCAAAATGGTCAAACAACGACACGACGGCAAAACTGCAAAGGTCAGCGAAAGGTGGATGTTAGAGATGAGCGCCGGGTCCGCCGATTCGTACAGGCGAACAAGCGTAGCACTGTTGAAGAGATGACTACCCAATACAACATAGGCCAACCCGGAACAATATCTGGCGTGACCATGCATCGCACGCTCGCACGTATGGGCTATACTAGTAGACGACCCCTACGGCATCCTCTCCTAACCAAGGTTCATCGTCGTAAAAGACTCGCTTGGTGCAAAGAGCATGCAAGTTGGACGTTAGAAGACTGTAAGAAGGTGTGCTGGTCGGACGAGTCACGTTATTTACTCCACACCATGGATGGTCGTGTACGGATTTTGCGTCAACAGCATGAGGCTCTTGATCCATCATGCATGGTATCAAACGTCCAGGCCGGTGGAGGCGATTGTATGATGTGGGGTACGGATTTTGCGTCAACAGCATGAGGCTCTTGATCCATCATGCATGGTATCAAACGTCCAGGCCGGTGGAGGCGATTGTATGATGTGGGGCATGTTTCACTGGCAGGAACTTGGATCCCTGGTGCATGTGGAACAATGTATCAGTGGTCTCCGCTATCGTCAACTGCTTACTGACTGTGTACACCCCGCTATGTTACACTTTTTCCCAAATGGCAATGGTGTCGTCCAAAATGACAATGCGCCGAGCCATCGGGCACTTGTTGTGCAGGAATGGTTTGAGGAACACAGTTCTGACTTCCAGCATATCGATTGGCCTCCGAACTCCCACCGATATCAATCCCAAAGAGTACTGGTGGGACACTATGGAAAAACATATCAGGCGTTTGGATACACCAATCACCTCCATACCTGTATTGCTGACCGCATTACACACAGCTAGGTTGGCCATACCTCCAGAACGCTTCCGAAATCTTGTTGAATCAATGCTACGTCGGTTAGCTGCTGTACTGAGGGCAAAAGGAGGACCTACGAAGTATTAGGTAGGTGGTCATAAAACACAAATTATGCATAATTTAAAAACTATGCGAAAATAACAGAAAAGTTCAATTTTTACAAGTGAATATCCGTCTTTATTTCAAATATCTGCTGTAGCGATGAAACAAGTTTAACAGTTATCGATAGTAGAACGATGAGAATGCCCACAAGGTGGAAGGTCCACGGATAAACGATTATGGAGCCATACTTTTTTGATGAATCTGTTAATGGCGACTCGTTTTTGATAAACATTTTGCAAAGGGTGTTAAAAAATTACTCCGATGAAATATCTTTAAGAGATAGACAATTTTGGGTTCCATTAAGATAGTTCCCACCCCCATTTCGCCTCCGTCCCAGTTTTCTGGTTGGACGACATCGGGAACTAGTAGCTTGGTTTTGTGAAAAGGCAACTAAAGCTATAAGAAATCAGTGTAATGTGTCTTAATTCTGAAACAGATGAACAGACCATAAGGGATTTATATCTATTTCGAACATCTAATGTAACACAATATCAAACTGTAAATAAATTTTTCTATGGCCACAGAATTTGTAATATCCTGCATATGTATTGATACTCTAGCATTAGGATTATTCTCTAATGAGAATTATTGCACTTTAAATCGGCACCAGAACAAGGTCTATCCATTTTACAGAAGCGAGCAAACTTCCTCAGCTAGTAGCAGAGTAACAGGCAGTAACAGCTTTGTGGAAAACAGACGGGGGCGCCACTGATCCATTCAAACGATGCCAAATGTCAGAAGAGGAATTTGGGCTTTACGTTGCAATATCCCTCAAATAATGATGAATTACAAAGTAAAATCACGTGATACAATATGCTATGTCACGCGATAGCCTGCCAAAAACACCGATGACACACTGATGCTGCCGCGCACCTTCAAAGACACTTACCGCCCCTTCGGTTTCGATCCAAACAGTGATGCTGCCAAAGAATATTTCACAAGTGTATCCAAGTTTTCAACTTGCTGCACGGCTTTCTTCTTGGGGCTGAATAGTATTCAAATGTCAACATCTAAAAAGACAGATCTGGTTTCCTAAATCAATATTTAGTAAAGCATTTCAAGTTCTAAGCAGATTTTGTCCAAGTGGCAGATATAACAAACCAGTCCGGTACGAGTTTAATACATATCCAAGAGAAGTTAACTGCTGCCTTCAACCCCCCACCAAACTGCAACCCCAAACCATCAATTGGCAGCAGTCCAAAATTTATTTTTTGGTAATTCCTAAAATGCTTTATGCGTAGTCTCGAGCACAGCAAACGCCCCTAAAAGATTCTTAATGCAACAAATATTTTCATATAATTAATATTAGATTAGACCTCCATGGCATATACTGGCTTCCACACCGGCTCGTTAAATGTACAATTTCCATCCTTAATCAAAAGAACCACTGCGGCTTTTTTACTAATGAATACGTTAGTTAGACCATCAAGAGGAGGCGGAGCGGTTTCTTATTCCATCCTAAACAAACTTCAGAACACACAGTTTACAGATATGATAAACTGTCTCGCGGTCTGATTTGCATTGGTGTTACCTCAAAAAATTTTTGATGGCTCATGTTTTGATTTGATAGTTGTTGGCGCATCGGCTTCTGTGGCCATATTGCACCTCCCAAGGTTTTTGCAGTACTTTGATCCAAGCCCGAGGCGGGAATCGAACCCGCGACCTTTGGGTTGCCGGGCAGGTACTTTACCCACTCGGCTAGCCCGGTCGGCATGGCTCATGTCGATTACCTATTTTGGATCTGATTGTTTCTTGGAAGTAATCCTCCAAAAGCAATAAAAAAAAAATATATTTACATAACAATATAACAGTTATTCCGTCAAAGGTAATTATCATTTCTTCGGGCAGCAAATACCAAGTATGAGCAAGAATTCGCGCGTGTCTTATCCCCAGCTTTCGTTTAGCAGCGGTAGTAATATTCGTTCTGCGATCGATTAGGAGGTAAAGCCACGAGGTCACACACCTCGGTCGTCTTTAACTCGCTGTTGCACTCACCGTGAGTGAATCTATTTAACAATCGGAAAACGTTCAGGCGTGGGGGGGGGGTGTATTTTGCACACTCTTTCCTTTTTCTTGAAAACACGTGTTCTGCTTCACGATCAAAAAACTCACCTTTCCTCATGAACAGGAAAAGCAAAGGAAAAACAGCCCAAGCAGGAAATCACAACTACAGCGCCTTGCCCAAAAGCTGAGCACAACGTACTACGAAAACAGTATAAATGAACACAAACCTACATAATACCAAGGTTGGGAAGGAAAAAAAAGGAATTTTCATAATTTTTAAATATTTATTTATCTTAATGCAGATCCAAAAATTGGTGGCCCTTTCTGAAAAGTCCCCGATTTTAAAGTTGGGATAGATGGAATGCATCTGTTCCAATGTGACTGCCGTTTTAAAAACTTGTTAATTTCATTCTCCCTCTCCCTCAATCGCCCTCTCCAATATGGTCACTGCTTCTGAAGAACTGATCACAGGGAACCATGTCTGAACCGTACGAAGGACGTTGTATACGTTTATGCAATATAGTGAGATAGTATTTCCATGATGGAACATCTACATTTCAGACAGATATATTCCAGCAGGGTGGCAGAGGAACATAATGCTGAATAGCAAACTGGTGTATGGGGTGGCTAGACAACATATTCTGGTTCATCGTTCCAATAATGTCGAAGAAAGTAATGATCATAACTTAACCATCAGATGGCACCACCTGTGCTACACCATTACAATCGAATGTAGTACACGTTTGTGCAATATAATGAGATGGTTATTTCATGATGGAGCATCTAACATGTTCCAACTGGGTGACACTGGAATGCGTATAAGTTTGGGAGAGAGGAGCTAAAAGTGGTTCAATACGAAAAACTCTTAGGTGTTATGATTCAATTTTACTTGAAATTTTAAGCTAGGAAGGCACATGGTATCCTGTCTTTGATATATAGGGCCTTTGCTAATAGGGAGAAGTACGTCATTTTAGACCGCATCTGGAATACTGTATTCAGGTCCAGAGATCACAATGAATGAAGAAGGTCTGTTCTCCCTTGTAGGTGAAACGAACCAGGGGACACAAATATAAAATCTCAGGGAATAGACTGGCTCTCATGAAATTCACTATGGACAGCGGGTTGTTGAACACTGGAATAAGCTGCTTCCCAAAATGGGGAAGACAGTGAAACTGGGTAACTTTAAAGGAAAATTGGATGATTACCTTGTGGGAATGGGAAGAGCACGAATATTCTGTTTTATATTAATTATCATTATTATTTATTTATTTTTTACGATGCAAAAAAGCTCATTTCCTTGAATCATTTGGCATTACTAATACCCAACTCACAAAGACATTTTTTATCTAGGGTGCTGAGTTAGCCATGTTTTCATCGCGCAAGCCTTAATTTAAACTAACCTCTAACCATTTAAAGTGGTGGCCAGCGAGACTATTTCTTAAAAAATAATAATAATCTAATAAACTTCCCTAACCTTAGGATATAAGTTTAGTTGATTGTCTTCATTTTCTTCCATGATTAATTTTGCACTTAATTATAACATGTAGTATATAATAAATGTTATATACATAATATACATTTTCACTGATTTTCATTTCTGCTGCTATTATTAGTTATTTCACTATCTTATACATTTTTTGGTCATTTTATTAGGATCGATGAAGACATCTGCAGAACGTAATTCAAGAGAGACTTCAAGTGCCCTCGAACTCATAAAAATCTGAAATGAACGATTTATAGTGTCTTCAAAAGACTCTTATAGGACTGAGGATATTCCTTTTTGTTCAACAGACGACAATCAGAATCAATTCATAGTGTAAATGACGATATCATTTTTCTATGTATGTATGTTTTGTAATGTTTCTATGAATGTATAATTTCTTTATCTATGTAATTTTTCCTCTATATTTATTTTATGTATTTTCCGATATTTTATTCTATGTTACACTCTAATAAGTTTAGTTGGATGTATGTGTGAGCCGCCCTCCTAGATAATTTCTGTACAGAGGTGTTTGTTAAATAAACTGATAATAATAATAATAATAATATATAAATAAATTTTCTGTTCACACTCCGGGACGAACTTATAAGACCAGAGGGTTTCACAAGATAAAGAGATACAAGAACGTTACCGTATTCAGTAATCACGCGGGATTGAACCAAGGTCACTTAAAGCGCGTGTGCTTTTGTACCCTCGCTCTTGATCACTACACTTTCTGCCTTTCTTAATTAGCGGCGTATAAAGATGTGAATATTATCCAAAAAGTATTACACATGCTATCAGCAAGCCTCTTAAAGTCATACGGCAATCTTTATCACTGTAGTAGCAAGATTTGTCAGTTACTGCAGAAGCTTGAATATCTGGATTCCCAGTCTTTGTTATTGACTCCAGTTCATCTATAAATTGTTTAAACTACAATTTAGCTGTACTATAAGAAAACTAATTCTCTGTAGGAGCTGTGTAACTTTGATTTTAAACCAGAGCAACATCTGGGGGTGGTCTAGGGTTTTTCATGTATGCCAATTACAATGGCTAGACGCGTCTTTAAACTACAGCAATGCAAAATGTGTGCGCAAAATATGTCAGTAAATTAGAAATATCTGGAAGGTTTTTTTATTATTTTTATTTTTCATCATTCTTTTATTAAAAAGTCCTAGTAAAAATAAAACCTGAACACAATACTCAATTACATCAAAGACGTTTACGGAGTCTTATGAATTCCGTACAACGAGTTCGAACCTTCCCTATGACACAACGTGATCTCTACTTTAAGCAGGTGAGTGCATCAAAGTTCGTGATTAATCTGGCAGTCCACCAACAGTATTCTATTTAATAAGTGGAAAGCACAGTGACTTGCGGCTGACTTCCTTCTAGTCAGCGATTCTAAATTAAGGATGAGATCTCAATCCCCTAACTATTGAGCTTATGATCTAGTTGTTCGGATACAACTAACAACAATCAAAATTAATCCAAATTGCCTAAACCAACCTTCCTAGCTCATTTTACTTTTGCTGTGCACATATGGCACCCAATATGGCAAGATTAAGCTCAAAAGAAATAAAGAACATTTTCTCCGTTACAATGACCTTTAATATCCGTGCACAATTAGGTTAGCTGTAGTAATGCGCGTCGATCTTGGAAGAGGCTGGATCTTCATTGTGGTAATTTTTAAACTAAATGAACTTTTTTAAAGATAAACGCATGCGCTCATTTACCCAATTCACTACCCGTTACTTCAGAAATGATGGAAATTGGCACTGTGCCAAAGCTGTGACAACAATTCCCAATGTGCACTGAGACAGAAAACTGTTGCTTGCTTAGCTGGTATCTCTTGGGCGGTTGTGATTTTGAGTTAGCTCAATATTCACTGGGCAGGGACGCACAAGAAAAATAAATAAAAATGCGCTCGGACGATCTGTTCGCTCACTCCCCATAATAAAGCAGTTTCGGTGTCTACGAGGATACAAATGTCATCAGGAGTGCCCATCGACCCTTAATTCTGAGCCTTCACCACCCAAAGTCTAATTGAAACAAAATAGCAGCTAAGTTCGACTCCAACTAGGTACGCATGCCTGTGCCTTCCGGCACTTTTCTTCTGTCAGCTTGCAGACGTGAAAGCACCCCAAAACAATTTAGGTAAGTGAACAAAATAAGCCGCCCGACTCGCCCAACAACAGTCCGCTGTATGTGCGGTGCATCTGTCCACAGGTGCGTGTCTGGAATGCACGAAAAATAAGGCACGCAAATTCGAGATGATCACACTTAATTAATTAAGTTTAGCCAAACTACCATTAATAACACGATATCGTGACCGTAAACACCAGTAACCAGACCCATTGTTGAATTAGACGATCCAAAGCTAGTAGTTGTAAATTATGCTTGGGGATTGCTATCTGTTGATTGTTCCTAAATGAACCCCGCTTACATGAAGGGTGACAGACAAGAGCAAGATCCTCTCCCCCGATGGAATACGAACATGAAATAAATGCGGCATTTAAATAAAATTTCGTAGACGGAACACGAATCAAATCCCATTCTTCTCTATCATTCTCGGCTAGTTCAAATATACCAAATTAGCCAAATTATCAAGGCATATCATTTTATAAAGCTCTTTCATAAATAAGTTTGATTTTATACTCTGGGACCATCAGTTAATAATGGACCACAATTTTCGTGAAGGCCTATGAACAAATGCGCGACCATACCTTCCATTCATGGACACGTACACCAAGACAGCCAATACAAATCGTTGTCACGCGATTTCAATATTTTCTAAATTATGTTGGAGATAAAAGGTCATAAAAATATTTTTGTGATTTGCATTTTTTTTTTTTTTTTTTTTTGTATGGAGTGCGTGCGAGTAATGCATTTTCCTTCAGAAATATAATAATCTTCATTCGGGAGTGAGTTGGAAAATGAGTTAAAATCTGCTAATTTCTAATTTGGTGTGATTTTTCATACATGTATTAAAAAAAAAAAAAAAAAAAGGTAAAGTGCAGCCATTATCGACCCACTGCAGGATGGAAGCCTCCTCAACAATTCATGTTGAGGGAAATGGACCATAATCTGCCACGCTGGTCCAGTGCGGGTTGGCAGATCGACCGTATTCAGGGGCTTGAACCCCGGTCTACTCAAAGAGCGTGTGCTACTGCACTCCCGCTCCATATATTAGTGTGGTGTTTAATATGCGTTTTTCTTGAGAAGAAGATATGTTATTTCAGAGCATCTCCGGCCGTCAAAATCATCTTTGCAATGACAAAAGACATTCAGCGATAAATTTCGAAACAGACCGGAACCAATTACAACAGTCATTTATCACATTGCACTCGTTGATAGCACTGCAGTTATATAAAATCCTGCCAATGGCCCAAAGAACTTTTTATGGGTTCCCACCCCCCTCAAAAATGACCATATTAATCGGTCTGGGATGCCACGTGCGGGGTGCATTGTTTTATCTCCCGGAAACTCGGATTTTTCGTCCGGCAAACTTACCAGAGATTTACAAGCAAATCCGGTCACAATATACTAACGCATCGTTGCCTTAGGTGCGTGCGGCTGGAAAACCCTATTTCTTCACCAGAAATCGGCTAACTACAACTTCGACTGGAGAGGACTTTAGAAATTCCTTCAGTGATGTACGGGAATCGATGCGATCTCTCCAAACGAGTGACAAGTGTCAAAACCACGATACTGTCATGGAGAACCGAAGTGATAAGACACGCTGCAAGAAAGTTTTGAAAAAAAAAGCTAATGCAAAAAAAAATTTAATCAAAAGAAAATATACTGCCAGAATAAAATGGAAAAAATACTAAAAAGTGGAAGCCAAGTCATATTCTTGAATATATTTAAGTCGCGTGTTAATGAACAGCTTTGGGAAAACAGCCTAGAGTGGAGAGGGTGAACAAAAAAAGAAATGCTTTTATTTTAATATAATGCATTTAAATGTACTTAAATGCTTTACATTTTAAATATTTTGTTTTGTTTTATGTATTTACCAGGAAAAGGGGCTTTAATTAACTATAGTTTATAATAAAAATTAACACTTGATATATAGATATCCATTATCAATGTATTTTAATATGAATTAATTTATTTAAAAAATTCCATGTTTATACGAATGGATGTATAAAAGATAAATGTTATTAAAACGATAAAAATATATGACGAAGTATTATTAAGAAGTCGTATATTTTATATGACTTCTTAATTTTCTAAGAGTGTAGTGGGAAATTACCGACTGGTCAGTCTAACTTCAGTAGTAGGGAAAATCATGAAGACAATGATCGAGGGTGGAATTCAGGATCAATTAGAGAGAAATGGAATTCTGAAGGATATTCACAGCATGGTTTTGTAAAGGGAAAATCATGTTTAGCAATTCTGTCAGCTATATTGACAGGGTCACTCATGATTTTTTTTTTTTTTTTTTTTTTTGATTTGGTAGTTGTTGGCGCATCGGCTTCTGTGGCCATATTACATATTACACCTCCCAAGGTTTTTGCAGTACTTTGATCCAAGCCCGAGGCGGGAATCGAACCCGCGACCTTTGGGTTGCCGGGCAGGTACTTTACTCACTCGGCTAGCCCGGTCGGCCGTCACTCATGAGCTGGATTTAGGGAATAATTTCGACGTTGTTTATTTAGATTTCAGCAAAGCATTTGACTCAGTCCCACATGAGCGGTTACTATATATAAGCTGGAACAGATTGGAACCACAGGGAAAGTCCTTAGACGAACAGCAGGATGGCTTCAGGACAGGAGGCAGAGGGTTGTGACAAATGGTTATTCCTCATATTGAGTTAATGTAAGAAGCGGAGTTTCCCAGGGATCAGTATTGGGACCACTGTTGTTTTTGATTTTCTTAAATGACATCGATACAGGGATAGAGGGTGTGATGTCTAAATTTGCAGATGATGTAAAGATTGGTAGATAAGTGAATGATCACCGCCAGCAGAGCTCCTTCCGAGTGACCTAGATAGACTTCAGGGATGGTAAAAAAAAAAAGTGGCAGCTTTGCTTTAATCCAGCAAAGTGCAAGGTCTTACACCTGCGGAACAGTAACCTCAAAATAACTCATACACTTGGTGGAGTTTAACTGAAGTCAATAGTGGAAGAAAGGGCTTGGGAGCTACGATACGGTTAGATGAAGTTCTGCGAGCATTGTAGACAGGTTGCAAGGAAGGCCCATGGTGTCCTATCGAACATTTGCTAGGAGCGATATGGACGTTATAACCCATTACGAATATGTGAGTTACACAGCTTGGAAACTAGGCACCTTAGAGGAGACTTGATTGAGGTATGTAAGGCTCTGAAAGGCAAAAGTAAAATGAATGAGGACGAAATTTTCATGGTTATAAATGATTCTAGAACTAGGGGCCATAAATTCAAGGTACGGGGGGAAATGCTTAGATTGGATTGCAGGGAAGTTTAATTTTAGCCAGCGAGTTATAAATTACTGGATGGCAGAGGCTGACAGTTTGGGGAAATTCAAATATCAGCCGGATAGTTATTTTACGAGAGGAGGGAAACGCATAGGTTGTCTATTACATTTTCTGTAATTATTTATTTTATTTATTATTATTATTTTACTCTCTTTTTTTTTTTTTTTTTTTTTTTGGCTGGTGCGCAGCATGAGCCTAAGGCTTCCTTGCACCATATGGCATTACTAATACTAATAACCATATGGGTCCCAAAATAAAGGAATCCTGCTTTGGATCCCGAAAATATTAAATCCAGTAGGGCCAGTTGTCATAAAGTTTGTTGAATTTTCGGTGAATAAACTTTGACAATAGCAGTCCATACAAAAAAAAAAAAAGTTACAAAAGTGCTTTCATGATTTACGTATTCACATATTTTTTTCATAGTTGCAAAGAACCTAAAGCGCGTATTTATGTATCTAATATTAAGCGTAAAACTCCTAAACTTGTAGGACGGACAGCGAGATTTAGGAACGAGATTTTAAAACGCTTGTAAGCCCCAATAATTATCATTTTGTTGCAGGATGAAAATAAACTTTCTAAACTCATTCCAAGAGGGAACTTTATCCAATCACATATATACTACCAGTATAACAAATTCAGTCGTCGTTATGCAGGAAGAGAAACACTAAATATCTTCGAAAAGTGTCTCCGCATCCCATCATACTCGCAATAATAAGATTCAACTCACGCTGGCAATATCCACCGAAACTATTTTATTCAGTAATAAAATTGGACCCTTCCCTGGATGCAAAAGGATAAACGCCTTTCAAAGGCATTTAATGGTCATCTCAAACTGTTGTACTACTATCTCCAGTGTTAACGACTTTCTTCTTTCCAGTTTACATTATTTCAGTCAAATGAATGTGAATTGGGTTGCTTATCGAAATTAGCACTAACTGAATTACTATCAAAATATACCAAATTAGCACGCCAATCAAGAAACAACGTCTCAGTGAAAATAAAATATTTGCGACCCAACAAAACAGAGCATACTGACAGCAAATTTACACAAAAGTAAACTTACGTATAACGAACCTATTTTCTATAATACACCGGAAATGAGCAATGAAATATAGACAATCACCTTGAGCTTTAGTCAGATGGTAGGTCTTATACAATATACTTGAATATTCCTGAATGTTCAAGGAAATATTCTCCCAGGAAAACTGCACATCATAACGAGAAAAATAACAGATACAGTAACTCATTCGACAGAAAATTCTGTACAAAACAAGGTCTTTTTCCTTCAGCGATGGAGAGAACACATCAAGGAAAAAGAATTTAAATTGGCCAATTTCTCTTATCAAGGTGTTCTATCATTTTTCCAACTTTCAGATGAACACATGTTCATTTGGTTGTGTATATGAATACCCCTCGATACAATACCCTTCGCATGTTTTCATTAATGGTAACTAGTTCTCACAATCTTTACTATTTTTTTTCCCTCAGAGTACCAATTTTCCTGTAGCAGAGTAGCCTACTGCAGAAAACTTTTGGTTACTGTAATTAAGGATGGGCAAGGGGTACTCTGTAATGACGTAAGAGCAGGAAAGTCGGAATTGCAAATCGAAGTGGTAAGGTATGGGAGTGAAGTGGGCCGTTGTATGATTTAAGGCGATTTAGGCCAAATTTCGCCTTATATAATGTTTGTAAATTGCGCGTGTTCTGTAGGATTTTCCTGTTTGCTAGACGAAAAAGCCAAGTTTCCGGGAGAATAAAACATGCTACCATCGCTTGAAACTCAGCCATGTTGTGAAAATAGCCCATAAAAATTCATCATGTCATTGACAGGATTGGAGCTCTTCTTTTCTACCCGTGTGGAGTGCATTATAGCCTTTAGCTGCTGATGGGCAAATAAAACCCAAAACAACATCAACAACCCGGTGTGGGGAGAACACTAATTATATAAACTGCTATTCGCAAGGACAGTTGAACCATAGCACCTTCGATCAATCATGAATAGCAAGTTAGGTAACGTTAGGTAATAAATAAATAAATACCCGCACTGCGTACACAGTGTATTTATTTCTTATAATTCGATTTTTATTTCTTAAATTAATTATTCTTTTTCTGTCACTAATAGAAACGAAAGTAAATAGGTAATTATCTTATTGATAATAAATTAACTAATATTATATAAAAGTAACTTCTCACTTCACTGCACATATCTCACACTGTAATATTCACTTTGTAATATTTTACTTATTTCCTCCTGGATTTTTAATAAATATTTAAATCCGAAACATTTCACATACCTTCCGTGAATTAATAAAATACACAAACAGTATCATGTAACTCAGATCGCAGTATTTGTCAATATTTTAGTCATGTACTTTCCTTACTACCTCTTATATTTTAATAACAATTGAAAGTTAACATATATTTCGTTTCTGCTATGATCAATATAATAAGCAAACATTTCGCGAACAGTAATACTAAATACTAATAATTCATGTTTATATATTTACTAAACTGATAACATTACGCGATCTTATTAAAAAGAAACCACGTCATATGCGAGAAGCGAGATCATTTATTTTCTGTGATTCCATCATACTGCCTATTCATACTTCCAATCAGAGCACAGAAACAAATATTAGTACTTCAGCTAAAATATATAAGGTAGTTAACGTACGCAGCAACATTTAAGAGGCGTTAGTAAATAGTAATAATTCATGATTTATAGTAAAAGGGAAAAAAAATCTTACATCAACCATATTACCCATTCATTCCACCTGTCAGCGCACGAAACAAATATAATATTCAGCTTCAGCTACAATATATGGTATATGGAGAGCCTGTGTGATATATATAAAAATAATAATAATTTCCAAATTGCTATTGGTTAGATTTTAATGAAATTTGGATGGCTCGACAAATCATTCTAAAAGATTCATATATAAAATTTTGTGAAAATCCAGCCACCAGGAGTCACTTTATTACACGTGGGAGGACGGACGGACATAATGAAGACAATAGATGCTATACATATGCGTGAACGCGCCTAATAAAAATGAAAATAATGCGTCTTTAGCCTTCGTTTGTTGACCAAAATATAGAAACAGCGTAAATTCATCGGTAAAAGAATGAGGAGCCATGAGGATATCGATTCAGATTTAAAATGTTAAAACGATGGAATTGATGGAAGAGAATCAAGTGAATGAATCTTCAACCTGCGTTTAAATCACAAATGATACCAACCGTCGTTTGGCGTTGTGTAAAACTCGTTTGATACCAGCTCACGTCCGAACCTACGCACAGTTACGAAATATGCTAAGTTGCGAAATATGAACATTTCAACCACATTGCTAAAGAAAACCAGCTTCGCCAGTTTCATTCCAGTTTTGGAAGAGATGTGAAAAAGCAAATTTTTTTTTTTTTTTTAAATATCTATCGTATTTTCCTCTAACCGTCTTCTACAAATAGCGTGACTAATGAGTCCCACAATTTTCGATTAAAGTTTGTAACTCTAAATTTGAATTTAAAAGCATAAAAGTAGAAACGTTATGCCAAAAGGGATTTTTTTTTTCCAGCTACATAAATATTTAAAAATCTGGAATTTTAAAACTAATTCTCCGATGAGAAAAATACTGCTACAATTCGGTGGTACCTTCCACACACTTAGTACCTCTTTCAGTACATCTTGCCATGACTGTGAAATCAGTCGCGGTTAACAGTAATGGCGACTGCCATTACTGTTATAAAATAACATTAATAACTACTCTATTGAGTGTAAAATCCTGGAAAGATGCAGACCAGTACAAGAAGGAGACATAATTGCCATGCTACTAGACTCACTCCTGTACAATGGGGGGGTTTCAGACTCTACATGAGAAAACAAAAAAAAAACAATCCATAATTTAAAGGAATATACTGTACTTTCATCAACTTACCCAGAGGTATTCTACTGGAAACAAGATGTTATTGTTGCTAAATATATATTAGCTAAAATTCCATGTCTGAATAGATCTTCCCCTACTCCAAAATCAGATGTTACTGAAGCTATTTAATGTGGGGTCTCTAATCAAAGTTCTGTAAGCATTTTTCAAACATCCTGAAATTCTGGGATTAGGGAGGGCCGAGCATCACTGTTTGTGCTCGCGCATCACCTCGACATGGCCAGCTGATGTGCGAGAATGATTATTAAAATTTTGTTTCAAGGTGGGCAAAAGTGCAACCGAGAATTGACCTTCCTCATCATGCAATACTAAAACATCGGGAGTCCGCAAAATGTCTATAAATTTTTTTGGTATCGCTACCATACCACAAAATATATAATACGGGAAGATCCCTGCCCAAAAGGGTGCCCCAAAAATACACAATTCAAAATTTTCATCAAGCTCCCTTTTAAGGTTTCTGCTGAGGCCTAAAATTCACAGCTGTGCTCCCATTTTACATCTATATACAAATATTCTTTATTGTTTTAGTATTAATACCAAAGTCATTTGAAGTTAGTATTTTGGGAATGTAAATCACGTACATTCTGTGGTTGGTGTTCCTGTGCTATGCAATGAAAACCACAGGTTCCCAAGAGGAAGAACCACGCAACCTCGCTCAAAATCAACTAACTCGGCCACAGCATAAAAAAGGCCCAGACTTTCCACACAATGCTGAACAGTGTTAACTAGCGTGCGTCAGTTGTATCAGGAATGTGGTCCTTCTGAACGATAATGTACCAACAATATTTTCGTTTAAAAAAAATCATGTTTTAACACCTGCCCTATATTCACCGGATCTGTCCCCGTTGAACCCTTCTTTTTTTTTTGTCGTTGTTCCCATCTGAAACAAGCGAATAAACAAAGATAATCACAGCGCATACAATGAAATCATTCAAATAGCTAAAGCTGATGACAATTTTAACCGAAAGTGCAGTTCACAGTTGCTTCAATGACCTACAGAAATGTTGGAAAAAGTGTGTTAATGTAACCAGAAACTATGAAAATTGTTCTAAATGAGAGGTGACACGTTAGTTCCCGTGAAAGGTCGGAACAGATAAAATGAAACATAGATATAAATATAGGTGTATGCATATTGTTTTGTTATCGGTTAAGATATTCATCAAAGATATTGATGAGGGAATCCTAGGGAAGCTGTCTAAGTTTGCTGATGATTTCAAGGTGGGAAGCATGTTTAACAATTCATGCAGGTCTTGTTGCTTTAAAAGAGTTGGATGGTTGCATATATGATAAAAATGGCAACTAAAGTTTACTCCTTTTAAATGTTAGGTTATGTATTTGGGGAACAGAAATAGTGGAGCCACTTATAAGACAGGGGGTAAAGAGTTAAAAGTGGTTCAGGATGAATAACGATTTAGGTGTTATGATTCAATCTAACAAGAAATTTTCTAAACAGTGTAAACAGGCTGTTACGAAGGCACATAGGGTCCTGTCCATGATTTTTAGGATACCTCTACTATTAGGAAGAAGCCCGTCATTATCCGTCTATATAAGATGATGGTTAGATAGATCGCATTTGAAATACTGTATTCAGGTCTGGAGGTGGCACCAAAAAAATAGACCTACTGGAGAGGGTTCAAAGAAAGGTGAAGGATTGGCGACGAGTGCAAATCGATGCACATATGAAGAATGGTTTATAGGGTGCGGACTGCAAAGTTTTACAACGTGATATCTAAGAGGACAACTGACTGAGGTATTTGGTGGATTTGGACAAATGTCTAGGGGCCAGCATAATACATACATACTGACTGAGGTGTATAAAGTGCTGAATAGGTTGAGTAAAATCAGT
This sequence comes from Mastigoproctus giganteus, assembly GCF_048544385.1. NCBI lineage: Eukaryota > Metazoa > Arthropoda > Arachnida > Uropygi > Thelyphonidae > Mastigoproctus > Mastigoproctus giganteus. Next base: position 20,362,770 of record NC_143575.1, read on the forward strand.
GGCGGATTCAAGAGAGGCGATCGGAGCAACTTCCTCCCTCCCAGAGCATGAATTTTATTATTATTATTATTATCTGTTTATTTCCATAAGGAACCACCCCGGGACGGCAAAGTGCCAGGAGGGTTTGGAGCCAATACTCTGTGTTTTATATTAAATTGTAGAATGGTAGCGGAGTTGAACTGACGTTCTAGGAGCCGCCCCTTACATAAACACATGTAGAATGGTAACTATTCGTATATATAATTCAAGCTAAATTCGCACTTAATTTTCAATTACTGTAATCATATATATCACCCATCTTTCGTCCCCACCTTTAAAAATTATATGACTCTGACCCTGCGTAAAATGAGTGAGGAAGGTTTGTTCTCCCTCGTAGGCGAGAGAAGGACCAAGGGACACAAGTATAAAATTTCGGTGAATAACAGAAGAGTGGATCTCATAAGTATACCTATGGGGGGGGGGAGAGTTTTCGAACACTGGAACAAATTGCCTCCCGGTGTGGTAGAAGCAGTGATTCTGGCTGTTAAAAGCGAAACTAGATGGTTACCCTGTGGAATGGAAATAGTATGAAAATTCGTTTTTTGTATTTTCATTGTATAAGCCCTGACCATTACCTTATACAATGGGATAAACACTTCATTATCCCTCCTAACAAAATTCGTAAATCTCACTGACAAGACCCCATGAGCTGTCCTGAATGTAATGTCGGAGCATCCAGCAGTGAAAACAGAAATGGATGTTTCACAAATGGAAAGCGTTTATCCTTGAGGACAGAACAGTGAAATCTGAAATGGGATTTCACTCTTCACAATTTACTGAAATGACAAAAATGCACATGCATGGAAAATGAGTATCTGTTGATCAAAGCCCTTCAAAACTTTCGTATGTTTGGTCCTCTGAAGCGCGTTGTTCAAGATACGACGAAGTGGAAGTCCTTTTTTTTTTTTTTTTTTTTTCATTTAAATCAGATTCAGGGGTACATCCTACACAAGAAACGGCCTGCAAGCCAGGGGGTTTCTTTCTAATTCAAAAGGAGAGTTACATTTACGAAATTATCTTAAGTTCAACAGACAAATGAATTAACAATATTACATACATGAATATTAGGAACACATAAATAGTCAAACATCCACATGTTTATTTAGAACCTTTCTTTTGCCAATGTCAGCCTCGTAGTTGTTTGGCAGGAGGGTGGACGATCTCGGTTCGGTAGGCCTTTTCTTCACAAAATCGGTCACAGTCTTATGTCCAGGGTGAGGAACATGCCTATAGCGTTGGATGGGAACATCCGGTCTAAAGATAAATTTATCCCGTTCCTGGGTGGCTGGATTGCAGTCTGGCTATGGCGACGGGACTGCTGGAAGCAATACTTGGGATTTCTTTTTTTTTTTTTCTTTTTTGGTGATGAGTTTTGTGAGGGTGCAGATGTTCGTTTTTGATTAATATGAGTTGCCAGAGGACCCAGTCCAGGTTTGCCTGAAGGATACGTCTAGAGGTGTTAAACGGCTTTCCCAGGTTTAGCCACTTCAAAATCCAGTATTCCACAGTCAGAAATCTCCAGATATAACTCACTGTGATATCAACTGACGCAAGAGGGGGTAGATAAAGCATTGTAATGGATTTTGGGAATTTTGTGGAAAAAGCAGACATATCGACTTCACCACTCATTTCTGTGTAATTTCTATTTTGTTGAATAAAGATTTGTCAAAATAAAGAGTTACCATTGTTTTAGAACGGCCATAATAAGTAACGAATATATATTTAATTCATATTCGGCACGTGGAGGTCGCAAATATCAAGTTATCTAATATTTTAGTAGGGCAGTGTTCTTGAACGCAACTGAAATCGCTGAATTTTTCATGTTATTGTATTTATTTCCGTTTTCAGTGATGCAAAAATTTTATTTTATCCAGCATCTTTGGGAGCGAGGGTGTGAATAAATAGAAAAGAAGTCGTAGTGTGAAGAAATATAAAAGAAGTCGTAGTGTATGATTGCATTAGGTATTATCTAGAGTGAATACAGCCAAACTACTAATTGCAAGGGAAGAGAGAGAATCAGTTACCAGTCGAAACTGAGTTTACGTTAGAGACGGAAAGGAATTTTTACATGTCATTTAAGATAAATGTAATCCTGTTGTTTTCTCGTTAGAGTTTAATTTTCTTTGAACGTAAACTTTTATGGAAAAAAAAAAAAAAAAAAACCGAAGGAAAATGGATCTAACAAATAACGTTTCTGTTAATCGGTTTTTTAATTAACCACAATGGAAAACTCACCAGCTGTAAAATTCTCGCGGCATCTCTTCAACCAATTAAAACAATTACAAAATGAAAGAAATCGCTTTATATCAGAGATATCTGGCGAACCAAGTTAATTTAGGTATATGTCAACAGATGTCGCTGGTCACCTACATTATTGAGCATTAAATTCGTCCAATTCTAAACGGGCCAATCGAAAAAAAAATCTATGGGCAATCCATATAATGTATTACATTTTACTAATGAGTGAAGGCGTGCAATTTGTGACGTAGAAGGTTGGTTGTTGTGGTTGTAGGGTTTTAGGCGCATCAGCAACTTAGACCATATTGCCCATGTATAATATGTGTATAATTTGTTGCGTCTGCGGCCGATTTGCTGGAAGAAATCCCGCGTTTCCCGGAGAAAAACCATGCTACTCTGACCTGAGACAGACTAACTCGGTCACATTGTGAAAACGCCCATAAAAATTCCTCGCGGCATGGACGGAGAAAAACTGGTGATACTGGTGATTTGGGATGTAATCATATAGTCAGACGAAGTGATGTTCAAATTAAATGGTTCTCTGAATCGTCAGAACCGTGTTTACTGAGGCAGCGACACTCCTCGCCTCGCTCTACAGAAAGATGTTAACCTTCTAGCGATAATTGTGTGGATGGGACTCTCCTCTAGAGGAATAATCAGACCTTACAGATTCGGTGTACTGACACTGGAGAGTGTCAATGAATGATGCAGTTCTCGCAAAAAGTTCCTGATACTAAATTCTCCAAGGACTGAATTAAGACAAAATGATTCCCAAAGCAAAAGAAAGAGGCCTTAAACTACGTAATTATTTATCTTTACCTTCTGCGAAAGTAAAGATGTATAAATACGTATGTAAAAAAATGTACAAAGCCCCTACTCAGAGAGCGAGGCCCCATAGCTTATGCTTAAATCGTCCGTGGCACCTCCATTTTTTATTCTGTGCCCATCCTTGCGGAAGATCTCGTTGTGGAATATCTTCTTGCGAGATTCTTATGTAGCATCAGCCAAAAAAAAAAAAAAAAAAAACAATTTCACACAACCATTCCCTCTAAAAGTTTGTCCAGTTCCTCCTTCTTCCAGATCTTCCGCAAGTAGACTATGTTGGAATGATCCCCCCTCCCCATCCCAAGGTCTAAACCGTATACCTATAAATTTTTTTTATTTTTCTTTTTTTTTGCATGAGGATACCTGAAAGATAAAATGTGCACCTCATAAACCACAACAGTTGCAGGATTTGTGGGTGATGATAAAACAGAAAGCAGGCAAAATTACAGCTGATATGTTTAAACGATGACGCTCGTGTATGCGTGCTAGTGGTGGTGGTGGGTATTTTGAACATCTGACGTAATAACTTTTGAAATATATCAATTTTATGCATCTAATGTAATTGAAACAGGTTTTTTTTTTTTTTTTTTTTTTGTTCATGTTATTCAGGAAACTTTTTGAAATACAGCATATTAATGTTTCTATTAAAATTTTGATTCGTTCTGTATATTTAATAAAACAAATATATAAAGTATTTACTAAACAGTTTACTAAAATTATTTACTAAAAATTGAATGGAGTGTACTGGGAATGGTAGGTGGTTTGTCAAGATCATCAATACACGAGTTAAAAAAAAATTAGGATGCTAGAAGATTTAGCTCTATCTTTTCTTCTTCTTCTTCTTCTTGGTCCTTAGCTGGCAGCTGGGGGAGGCGGTTGGCCACGCAACCAGTATGCTGCTGTAGGTGCCGCAGGGTTTCGGACTTGCTCTGTGATGTTCTTCCATACTTTACGATCCATGGCGTCAGTCCTGGCCTGGTTAAGGTCGAGACGTCGGCTCTTCAAGTCATTTTCCACTTGCTTGGCCCACGTTTTCCTAGGCGCGGTCCGTTGGATGCTCCATTGGGTGGGTCGTTGTCTCCAAAGGAGTGTGGATGGTATTCTGTTCGTGCCCATTCTACATACGTGGCCAAACCATCTAAGCCTTCGCTTCTGGATTTGGTCGGCAATGGTTGGTTGCTGTTGGCATCTGGTGCGGATGGTATCATTAGTGATGCGGTCACGAAGTGAGATGCCCAAAATCTGCCGCAGGCATCGCATTTGGAATACCTCAAGTTTGTTTAAATCTACTTGAGACAAATCCGTGTTTCTGATCCGTAAAGGAGAATGGGCAGGATCAAAGTCCGGAAGAGTCGGATTTTAGTCTTTGAGGAAATGTTGGTCCTCTTCCACAGACACCATTTGAGCGAGGCGAACGCAGTGGCCGCCTGTCCAATTCTGTTGTGGATTTCCATGGTGGATGCAACTTTCTTCTCCTGGACCAGCGACCCAAGGTATTTAAAGTCCTGCACTTGCTCGATCTGGACACCTTCGAGATAGATGGTGGATTGCGACCCATCTGTTGTCAGGGCCTTTGTCTTAACAGCATTGATCTTCAAACCGTATGGCCGGGCAATGCGGTCAATGTCGTAGAGGATGTCCGTGGCTTCAGAGTCGTTACCAGCAAAGATAGCACTATCATCGGCAAACATCAGGTCAGTCACGTAGTGATCCTTGTCATATTGTATGCCCCGTCTGTTTCTGAATGCTTGCCTCATAATGGCGTCGACCACGATGTTGAAAAGCAACGGGGAGGCTACATCCCCTTGGCGGACTCCAGTTTGGATGGTAAATTCCTCAGATAAATCGTTCTGGGTGCGCACCTGGCTGGTTAAACCGTTGTATGCAGTTTGGAGGAGTGTGATGACTTTTCGAGGTACATGTTCGACCTCTAGTAGTTTCCATAAGGCAGGCCGATGGACACAGTCGAAAGCAGACGTAAAGTCAATGAAAACAATGACGGTTCGCTGTCCACACCGGATCCTCTCCTCCATCAGCTGACGGATGGCAAAGATTTGATCACAGCATCCTCGCCCGGGTCTAAATCCCGCCTGTTCTTCTCGACTGGTTTGCTCGCAATGTTTTTGCAGCCTTGACTGGATGATCTTCATAAAGACCTTTCCGATGATGGAAAGGAGGCTGATGCCACGGTAGTTCTTGCAATCCCGGTTATCACCTTTCTTGTGGATCGGTACGATAATGGCTTTCCTCCATGTTAGCGGAATTTGTTCAGTGCACCAGATGGTTTTGAGGAGTGAGTGTAGTCGGCGAAGCAGTACATTTCCCCCGGCTTTGATCGCTTTTGTGGTGACTTGGTCCACTCCTGGTGCCCTGCCATTCTTTAGGGATTGTATGGCTGCTTTCACTTCTTCTACTGTAGGCTCAAGCTCAACATCGACCATGGAGACTTCAGGGGGGATCGATTGATAGTGCGGCTTCTGGCGGTCCCTGAGGTGGTGAGATTATAAGTGGAAGTGGCAGGTTTTATGTTGCCACAATATATTGTCCTCCTTCAGTAGAAATAGAGTCCTTTGTTGAGTATTTAGAAAGACTGTGCAGAGTGGTGGGTTCTTGTGGCTTGGTTGTGGCCATGGACTCTAATGCCAATTCACCCCTCTGGGGCGGGGGTTACTCTGATGAGAGAGGGTTAATACTTGAAGAGTGCCTAGCCATTGGCGGGGTTGAGGTGGTTAATATACAAGGTAATTGCCCGACTTATTCGACTATACATGGACAGTCCTTTATTGATATTACGATTGCAACAACATCTATAATTAGAAAAATTAGGAAATGGAATGTATATGAAGATTACACCACGAGTGACCACAACGCCATTCTCTTTGAGATAGAAGGGAAGGATGATAAGAGAATGTATTGTGATATTGAGAGATTTAATGTAAAAAAATGTTAGTGATGCCACGTGGTCGAATTTTGAACGCGATTATCGAGACAGAGTTGGTTTGATGGATTGGATAAGTTATTCAGCTGTTCAATATGTTGATAAATTGACAGAACTTTTACAAGAATTGTGTCAGAAGTATTTTAAAATAAGAAGAAGTGTGAATCGTCCTGTTCTGTGGTGGACAAGTGAGTTGGGGCGAATGAGAAAGGAAGTTTTTCAGAAGAGGAGATTGTTACAGAGATTGCGACGGAGTGGTGATGTTGACCTGGTTGAAGTGATAAAATAACAATATAAGATATCCAGACGTACCTATACTTGTGCCGTCAATGATGCAAAAATTTTAAAGTGGAAAAAATTTGTAAATGAGCAGGGATCTAGAGACCCCTGGAATTCAATATATAAGGTTTTAAACAATAAAAGAAGCCTCTCTGAAATTTCGTATTCTATCGGTTCAGAAGGGGATGAAACTTTGTCTTGGAGTGAGTCAATGAGCAGGATACTGGATGGACTCCTTCCGGTGGATATGGATGATCTTGATGAAGAACAGATAAGGATGAAGATGCAAGTGGACGAATATCAAAGTGAAGAAATAGAAGAAGAATTTTCTTCTGATGAAGTGAGGGAGGCCGTGGACCGAGCGAAGGGCGGAAAGTCACCGGGCCTGGACAAGTTGGAAGTGGTGGTGATTAAGAAAGTGTATAAGATTTTCCCTGAAATAATAGAAAATATGTACAAAAGATGTTTAAATGATGGTGTTTTTTTTACCCATAGCTGGAAGATTGCACGGATAAAATTGTTGGTTAAAGGTGTAGATAAATTATTGAATGAGACAGGGGCATATCGTCCGATTGCTCTCCTATCTGTACTAGGAAAAATATATGAACGGTTAATAATTAACCGGTTAATGATTATATATGAAAGAGAAGGCTTAATGTCGAGTAGCCAGTATGGCTTTAAAAAAGATAGATCGACAGAAGGTGCAGCCTATAGCCTGGTGCAGAAAGTGGAATGTAGCGAGAGGAGATATGTCCTTGGTATATTTGTAGATTTTAAGGGTGCATTCGACCGGCTATGGTGGGATGGAATTATGTATAGAATAGGGAATACAAAATGTTCAAATAAATTATATAGGGTATTTAGAGAATATTTTGTAAAAAGAGAAGTGATTATTAGAAATAAGTATGTACAAATTAATAGGAATGTATATAGAGGATGTCCGCAAGGTTCGGTGATTGGGCCCTTTGCTTGGAACATGGTCTTCGATGAATTTTTGAGTTCTGAACTCTCTGGTATAAGTAAAATAGCATTTGCGGATGATTTGGTACTTCTGGTAGAAGGTGATGCAAGATCACAATTGGAAGAAAGATCAGCATATGTGCTGAGTGAACTTGCAGGATGGGCAAGAAAGTAAAAAATTAGAAGTATCAATGGAAAAAACTATCCAAATGTTATTAAAAGGAAGATTAAGTCAGAATCGTGCCCCTGTTGTGAGGCTTCTGAACGATTCGGTTCGATATGTGAGGGAAGTGAAATATCTTGGCCTGTTGTTGGAGGAACGTCTGTTTTTTACTAAGCATGTTATGTATTTGAAAGATAAAATTAGAACCCTATATGCGAAACTCCGGAGGATTGTAAGGGTCGATTGGGGGATTAAAGGCCGCTCTGTAAACTTATTATACGAATGTTTATTTGTCCCTATTGTAACTTACGCCTCTGGAGTATGGGTTCACAGAGTTCCTCTGGTAAGAATTCAAAAGTATTTAGTACAGGCACAAAGATTTGCCTTACTAGCTAATACTCGAGCATGTCGAACCGTCTCGACGGCGGCCTTGCAGGTAATCTCTGGGAAGGTCCCGGTCCAGTATGTTGTCCTGTTGTCTGGTTTACTGTATTATACCAAGAGAAATATAAGGAAGGAGATTATGGGGATCCTGTCTTGCCCTGATGAGGGAAGAAATTATAGTCGGGATGATATGAAGCAAGAGAAGGTAAGAATTAAAGATGAAATTAATTTGATGTGGCAAGAAGATTGGGATCAATCAGACAAAGGACGACAAACATATATGTTTTTACCTAGTGTTGATGTTGTGAATAAGAAAAAAGAGTGGTTGCAATTTGGATTGCATGCCACCTTTTTGTTGACTGGACACGGACTTGCCATGAGGTTATACCAATTGGGGCTACGAGACCGTGACTGTTGTTATTGTGGAAGTCCAGAGACGGCAGAGCATATTATGTTGGATTGTGTGATCTATGATGATTTGAGAAATGTTCTAAGACTGTCCATAGGCGGCCTGGAGAGGGAGTCACTTCAAGTCCTGTTCGTTGACAAACAGACGTTTCAGTATTTTAATGATTATGTGCGAAACGTTTTTAGACGGAGACAATACCTAGACAGTAGAGGCCCGCCTCCTAGCGGCAGGGGCGGGAACTCTTCTCATTAAGATCTGTAAAGTTGATTTGACTTAAAATAGATTTTTCTAAGAAGAGGCTAAGTGGCCAATCGTTATGTGTTGTGTTGTGTTAGTTTAATTTAAATTTTCTTTAATAAAATTGAATTCAGACTCTGTCATTAGTACCCTTTTAGACCTAACCATGGATGGGCTTAGGCCCAGGGAATGGAGGCCTCGAAGGAGATTCAAAATGGAATGGTCCCTGAGGTGGGTCGTAATTATACAATGCTCTGAAGAATTCACTCCACCGTTGCAGGCGTTCGGACGGTGATCGCACGAAGGTCCCATCAGCATTCTTGATGTTGTCACTAGTCAATTTGGTCTTTCCACTCAGACATCTGAGGGTGCGGTAGAGAGTGCGGTACTCGTTCTTGGATACCGCCACTTCAAGATCATCTGCCACTTGGTTCCAGTATGCTTCTCTTTCCGCTGTCATCCTCTGTCGGACGTCTCGGTTTAGCTGCCGGTACCGTTCAAAGTCGACCAACTTTGCCTGTTTCCGTTTGTCCACGAGGTCGAGGCACTCGTCTGATATCCATGGTTGCGTTCGACGTCGGGCAGGTGGACATAGGGGCTTGGCACATTCCAGGATGGCATCAGAGATCTGCTTTTCTTCTTCATTTATATCCTCGGGCACGGCTAGCGTCTCGAAGCGGTTGGATAGGGCGATCTGATATGCCCCTTTGTTGGCAGCATTCATTAGCTGCCTCCAGTCCAGCTTGGCTGACCGAGATGACCTTTTTGCATGCCGTAATTTGAGCTGCACCTTAGCCCGGATGAGGTAGTGATCAGATCCGCAATCAGGTCCCCTCATGGCACGAACGTCCATGAGTGATGAGCGAAGTCGGGCGTTGATCAGAATGTAGTCCAGGATTGCTGAGTCCTTGCCAGATGGATTTCGCCATGTAAGTTGATGTTTTTGAGGGTGCTGGAAATGGCTGTTTCCGATGATCAGGTTGTTAGATGCGGCAAAGGACAACAAGCGTAGTCCGTTGTCATTGATCTTCCCATGGCCAAACTTGCCCATTGTTGTTTCCCAACCAGATCTGTCCACGCCAATGTGGGCATTAAAGTCCCCTGCGAGGATGATCACTTCTGTCTGTGGAATTGAATCCAGCGTATGTTGGAGCTGGTTGTAGAAGTCATTCTTGGTCGGGTCCAGGCTAGTCTCAGTTGGTGCATAGGCGGAGATAATATGGGTCTTGATGGTGCCCTTGACAATAAGGACTGCCAGGCGGTCCGATATTGGTTGGAAAGCGATCACACTACTGGTGGCCTGAACATCGACCGCTCTATCTTTTAACTGCAGTGGCAATAAGTCATCCGGTTTTTCACAGAGGTGGGAATAGAAACAGAAAAAAGTTGCGGTCAATAGCTTTAGAAAGAGCCAGAATGCTCTACTACCATTTGGACAAGAAGCAAGTTTTCTGCTCTTAGCCTGTTCAAAATCTAGTATGGACCGATTAATAACTGCTTTACAATTGTTGCGAGCTTTGCTATACGCAGAAAATGAACCTAGAGATTTGGCGTTCAAGATAAGAATGTTGCGATATGCAACATTCTTATCTTGAACAGCCTTAGCATATTTATTGCAAAACCAAAGTTTAAATAAAGGAGGAGATTTTAAGGTGGAGTAGAGAAAAAGAATTTCAGCCGTACAAGAATAATTTCACTGACACGATCTGAGCATCAGATCATAAGTTGACATCTGAGCATGAGTTAACATCACAAGATTTAAAACAGTAATCCAATCAAAGAAAATAAATCTAGCAGATCAACCCAGTTTGCATTCATGTAATGTCAAACAACAGGAGGTTGAGAATGGCCACGAGAGAAAGACTCCATTGGAGATGGGACTATCACATCACCAAGTTGTGATCTGAGGTGCCGAGAGGCCCATTCACCTCGACCGTGTACTTGTAAGGGTTGTTTGTGAGAAAAAAGGTCAAGAGTGTTGACTCTGTGTTTAGGACTGTCTGGTATTCTGGTAAGTAAATGAGCAATTTGTACGAGGAGGTCATTAGTAATTGCAAAATGCCTCAGCATCTCGACCAGCTGGGTCCGTGTGACTAGAAAACGGAAGCCAGCTGGAGTTGTGAACATTAAAATCACCAAGGAAAATTACCTCATTGGGCTGGAGAAAGACAAATTTCAAAGCGAGAAATTCAAAGGGTTCAAAGTGATTAGTGGAGTTGAGAGAACGATAGAGGCAACAGATGAATCTGACAGAATGTGGTAGAGAGATTTTAAGCCGGAGAAGATCGAAATTATGGGATTCTAAATTACTAAGTCCCTGACAGGGAATATCAGAAAGGACATATACATAAGTACCACCTCTGAAGCGAAAGGAATCGTACAGCGAATATTTAGGACAACTGAGATGAGCAGTGATTAAATCAATTGATAATTCGGATTTAGTAAAAAAAGTAAATGGGGCATGGTAAACTATAAGTGGAAATGGACATCATTGAGATTGGAACTGAGACCACTTATATGGAAGGTTTAGATCTTTATTATTATTATAATTATTATCAATTTATTACCCCAGAAAACTGTGGGCCACCCCGGGACGGCAATGTGCCAGTGGGTATGAATTTATATACTAAGGTGCGAGAAACCACACGTACAATGTACAAGAGTATGTGCGTGCTCGACCTGACATACTTACAGAGATGAACTTATAAGGGCTCGAAATAAAAGCAAAGTTTGTAATAAACAGCAAGATAAATGTAACAGGCAAAAAAGTCCAGGTGTAGGTGAACGTCATAGATTCAATAGCTGGTAACAGTTCTTAAGTATTTCCGTTCTGACACGATCTGATGCTCAGATCGTGTCAGAAAGGAAATACTTAAGAGCTTGTCCTCAGATCTGAAGGAAATTGGCCGGGAACATGTTCCTAAGGGAATCAATATTTGTAAGATTAAGCCGCAGAGGGAGGCAGGAATCGGGGTGTTCTTCTCTTGTCTTCTTTGGCCCAGAGATTAATGGAGGTATAGACAGAGCATCAGTTCGACCTGTGATAAGCCGAGCCAGCGTGAACTTTTCGTGATGAGAAATCTCCAGGGAGTGATGCCTAGATTAGCTCGGAGGATGGATCTGTAGATAGTAAAAGGGTGGCCCATTACCCTGTTCATCCATCTGAGCAACCAATATTCAGGACTGAAGTACTTTTTTAGGTGGGAGGTTTAGATCTTTTCGTAGATAAGTTTGTTCTATTAGTTTGACTATTCATGATGTATTCAGTAGTAAGAAAACTGGGGAGAACATGTATGGAGTAATAAAATTTTAATATATATCTAGCTCCTTGACATAACGTGACGTCGACAATTGGATCTCGCCATGATGCCCATCATAACTTCATAACGACTGCCGGAGCTTTGCTCTGGAGACTAAAAATAGGTTCCACCACTTCAAGCCTCCAATAAGCAAAGCGGTAGTATTGTACTGGTTGATGAGAGTCATCTACCACCTAGTATTGCCTGGTAACACAGATAGGCGGCATTCCCCCGTATAGTGTAGACGCCACACCGCAAACCCTGCTTACCCGGGTTTGCACATGGGTGGTCAACTCCAGTATACTGGAGTTTGGAGTATACTCCAGTATAAATGCGGCACCTAGTATACCAGTATAGGTGCCGCATTTCAGGACTTAGACATGGGGTTATACCCAGGGTTACTAACAGTCCCACCATCGGGAAGGTGCAAGCAGAGGATTTGGTTGTGTCAGAAAAACCGGACTTCGCCGAAATTTGGTCCACTTGACTTTCGCTTGAATATCAGTTCCAGTAGCGTTTTAGACTCCCAGGTAGCAAAGCCTAGCTTGTCATCCCTGAGAGAATGTCAGTGACAGCCTCAAGGACCAAATTTTGATGTGCTTACATTTGATATGCAGTCTCCTCCTCCAATAAAACTCAAGGACATCCACAGAGAACTGAGAAAGTTTAGCTGCTTAAGCCTAAAGATTAGTGCAGTAGGGACACTAAAAATTCTGAACCGCACGTGAGATTTGCGAATCCTACACTAAACTCAACTCCCTTCCCCCACAGTGGCGGACCTGGCGCCATGGTAGTTTCACCACTGGATTAGAGTATCCATACCAGTTTAAGAAGTCCTGAATCAGGTTTTGCACAGTCAAGAATAAGAAACGTTTTTAGGCGTTTTTCTGCAAATTACAGTAGTACCTTATTTCGACTTTTTTTCAAGAAATTTGTAAGAGCACGGTTCAAATCCAAAATTTAAAACAATAACATTTTTTTAAATTCAACTTCTTATTTTTAAAAATAAAATACATTGATCGTAATATACTAAAAAATTTTGTTCACCATAATTTTTTTCTGAGATATGGGAGGGTAGTGGGGGGAAGAAGGAGTTGAGATTTTCAGACAGCGCTCAAAAGCCCCAAAGTGGAGTGACGTAATATATCTCTTACCCAAAATTCTAAAGTGGAAGTTCTATTTTTATTGTCAAATAATAATCCGTTGCTTTTTTTCAAATAACTGATGTAAACTAAATAAAATTGTAAAAATCGCTGTTGTATCTCGAAGGTACTACAAAAAACCAGAAGGGGGGAAGGAGTGGAAAAACCAGATACACACATATAAAGATAGAATGGTAACCTTGAATCTTTTCCGCGAGCGTTAAGACAAGAGATCGTCGCTTCAAAAAAAAAAAAAAAAGTCACACGACGCATAGTTAGCGTCCTAGCCATCCGCTTCCTGGTACGTCTGCCGATGGGCATTTTGGAGAAATACCCTGATTTGTCTCTTAGCCACTGCATGGAAGATAAATTGGGTACTAAGTAAGAAGAAAATAAAAATAAAAGAGACAACGGAAACCAATCTCTAATCACTCATTTCTGATATCTCTAAAACACTAATAAGCAGGTCCAATATTTTCATAGATTTTCCTTAATGGGATTCCAAGCAACTAGTTTACTTTCTGTACTCTCGTACTCTTCAGAATCCAAATAATGACAGAAGTAAACTTCTACCATTATTTAGATTCCGAATTCCCACTCTCACGTCAGAGAACCCGTCAAGGAATCCGCTTGAAAATCTCGCAAAGTAGATGAAATTGTAGAATCGCGGAGTACTTACGCCCCTTATAATTAATGACGTCATTATTTCCAAAATGAAAATTACTAGCTCTCAAGGCACAACAAAATCATTCATTAATTCTCACAGCAATTAAAATTTTAAAATATTAAAAAACAAAATGAAAAATATTCGCCCCCCCCCCCCATTTTTTCCATTCAGTAAACTAATTACTGTATAAGGACTCTCACAAACAGCGCAGTGGTGTTCATAGGATTTTTCATCCAGGAAGCAAGCCAGCTGACGTTACAGTAATTAATAATAAAACCATTTATTTATTATTATTTTAAAATCTAAATTAATGAGTATTCGTTTTATTCAATAATGTATTGTCTAAATTCTGAATATTAGATGTTTTTACTCTAAATCCATAAACGTAATGCTGTGAGTTGCTTATTACTAAGGGAGCTACTCATTTTAATTCCAAGGATTTCGGTGTAAGAGTATATTCAGTTAACCGATTATTTTGTCAACATCAATTCACGATGTCCACCTACACTAAAATTCGGTGCGTGGGTAGATCCACCCATTTGCGCTGCACATGTGAAAACAATTAGGCAAAAGCTCAGACAGAAATACGTGGCTATTTTTGCCCTTGCTTTTAAATACATTGATTTTCAGCATAAAACGAGGTTTGCATTAGTCAGGTCGTCAACCCTTGTTCGTTTTAAAAACCACTTTCGGTTTTAGATAACTTGAATGATTGGTTTTAACTAAGATAAGAATTTTAGAATATTTGACTGCTCAGGGATAATCTGAGAATGCTCTACAATTTGTGATCGATCAGTGACCAGTACGCTACTCTCCTATAAGTGTCGTCTTTGTTTATGTGGCGCTTTTGGGAAGGTTTTAAATAATTATTTCTAGGGATTCCTTTCACTGAAAACTGATCTGCGACTGCATCCTCGCCTAGAACTGAGTTTATAATCAAGTAGCCCACCAGAATTGGGAGAAAACAAGAGTGACATACATATCACAAGTATGCATGTTTAACAAATGAGGAAACCAATTTATCAAACCAATGTTAGAGATAGCCTTGAAACAGGCTTCTATTACGGTTTAGTTGTGACGTCATAACAGTACATCTAGATGTATACATGTATATGCATGTGCATGATGGCTTTACAAATTAACAGGCTTTAATTCTTATCAAGAAAAGTCTTTCACAGATTTCCAAAAACGGTACAGCAAAATTTCGTTACATGAATTATATATATTTTTTTTAACGTTTACGTATTTTCAAATGAGTTGATACTAGCATGAGACAATGTTTTGTAAGTACTCGAAATTACCCGAAACAACAAAATAAATAAATGTGAAACAAAAAAAAAAAAAAAAAACTTTTACTAAAAATTCTTAGTTAAAAGTTAGTTAAAATTTTTGAAAAAAAAAAAGCTATAAGAAAATTTGTCATATATGCGGGACATTTAATTTTAAAAAATTTCGATAAAAAATAAATTATATGAATATATCACAATTTTCATTTAATATATTCATAAAATTCACCGGGAAAAAAAAAATTCATTGAAAAATTATGGCTGCTACCCGCCATCCTCTGAACGTAAGAAATATAGCAAACAACTTACAATATCTCAGTTTGACCTGCTGCATTTTAAAAAACTAATTATTCAAGGGCCTCCGCAATATAAGGGAGTGAATGAAATTGTCCTCTGAATAAGTCCTCTGCTTTGCTGATAATCTATTCGCTTCTGGGAAAATATTTGTCTGACTGATTCAATTTTCTAATGAATTGAATATTTGTTTTAGATTTAGTAAACAGGCTTTTTCTGTAGAAACAAAAAAAGCACCACTTAACAATACTAGTCAAGAGATTTCATGTTCTCCACCGGTTGCACTTTCAAATTAAAGAAAATGTACAGATATTCGTAAATTACAAATTAAAATTTCGTAGGTTTAAAAAAATGAATATTTATTACGAATAATCAGTATGGGAGTGATAGTATTTCAATATAAGAATTTAATGCATACTTTCATAAGATGGTCAGTAGCGCATCTATGACATAGACTAATTGGCCACCTCACTAAAACTTTACCTTACGAACAGCCCTACACTCCAAGCCACCTGGCATGGATTCCAAGAGGTGTCAAAAGGATGCACGCCCATGAAGACTCGATCGCATCCTAGAGCTGCCACAGATTGTTCACGGCAAATCCTTGTCCAGAACAGCTAACTCCATCACGTCCCAAACATGATCATCTAGGTTAAAGTCCGTTGAGTGAGTAGGCCAATGAAGTATGCTGGAGTCTCCCTCCCCATGCTCCTGGAGCCATTTCTGAACGATTCGTGCTTTTTGGCATGGTTTCATTGGAAGCAATCGTTACGAGGTTGAGACCCGCTATAATTAATTGAATCATGCTGCTGCTGACCCTGCTCCAGCCGTCAGCATGGAGCATCATACACACCTTTTTCCACTCCTCAAGCGGCCAGTGCTGGTATTCCTGCGCCCACCATATCCGTAACTGTTTTTTTTTTTTTTTTTTTTCTCTAATTGAAAAAAAATGGAACACTGTGAGGTCATCCGCTGCTAAACCTCAATTGTGACAAGGTTCACACATTACTCGTTCCGATATACCCCTTTGCACCCAACTATTGTACTGTGCTATCATCTGACCGACTGTGGCCCGTCTCTTAGACTACACTATTTTTTTTCCATCAGCGTCTCGTATCAATGAGCCGTCTCCTCCTACAGAGCTGCCGTTGGCTGGATGTTTTCTGTGTTGGATTATTACTCGCATATAGCCAGTTGTACAGACAACTTGAGTAGTCGAGACCCGCTAATTTCGACTACTCAGGTTGTCTATCCAACTGTCTAATAAAGTTTCGAGACTTTTGGACATCCATAATTTTTTTACACTATACTCGCACAGAGCCTGAGATGGACATGCGACCAAGCGGTCGAGTCTCCAAAAAATTGGGTACTTAATAAGCTGGCCATAGAGTGTATACCCTGTTTAAATTTTATATATACAGTATTATTTTTAAGAGTATATCTTTGTTTTGATTAATTTTAGTTGTTCGTGTGATTTTAGCATATATGAATGACCCATTTTTTTTTTTTTTTTTTTGGTCCAGTGGACATTCAATGGACTGAAAGCAACTGTTTTTAGCCACTTAACATCATTTCCCTTCTCAGGACAAAATCGCTATTACGATACCACATATATACATTTTTGTTTATATAAAAACTTGTTCATGAAATAATAAGACTTTGAGAAGGTTAAGGGAGACACCCAATCCTCCAAAACGAATAAATATATTATGAAAAAAATTGGGGGGAAAAGAAAAAAATTACGAAATGTTTGTCAAACGCTTTAAAACCACCAAGTTAACAAAATGCCGGCACTGCTAACGGGGGAAAAGATAAATAAGACCACTTTCCTGCATATGACGTTCACAGGACGCTGTGAGAGATTTGGGTCCAGCAGCTTCGACTAAGGGTGTTGGAACCTAGCCAATAACCTCGAACAACAGTCCTCAAGTATATCTGCTGAGGGTAAGGTCAATCGAGGTAGCGAACGAAAAAAGAAAAAGAAAAAAGTAGAAGAAGAAATAGGTAAAAACTGCAATGGGAATGCAACGAACCGGAAATGAAGCATGAGGCCACTTGCCGGAACGCAAGGTCGTAACAGAGTAAGCATTACGACTACTATTAAGTAACCGCAAACTCATAATGATAAACAAACGCCCTAAGAGTAGTTAAACGCTATAAAGAAAGCTGGTGCATATTAAAAAAATGTCACTTGATTAAATATTCCATGGCTTAAATCAACGTTTGCAAATAAATCCACGTCGCCTTTCCTCTGAAAACACTTAAATCTAGTAGGATAAATTACAACTTACATAAGGAAGAAAACAACATTTATTATAAAAGCAACTGTTAGAGTGTAGTCATAAGTATGAATCAGTAGAGCGAAAGAAAAAGATGTGTATTATTTGTTCAGCAATTTTAAAACTCAAATACTATAAAGTAAGAAATGTAGACAAAATTCGTGTAGACTAAAGGAAATTCTGTATTTTTATAGATCAGACCACCGAGCCATGTTATCTGAAGCAGAACCGAAGCTGCGTTTTTTTTTCGTAAAAGGATCTAATATTACTATGGCTATATACAGCCATAGCTATATACAGAATATTGGGAATTTTAGATTTAGGAAATGCTTTGGAAATATGACGACTCACGTATACCGCCCATGACTTCCTGTGCATCATTGTGAGCAACAAAGTCCCGTAAATGACGTAGAAAATGTATCATATAATTGTAAATGTTTCCTGTTTATTATATGATCAGATCACTGTTCCTTCAAAAACAGCATGAGACCTACTGTAATCTCACCACGTCTAATTATTTGATTTGTTTAATTCTTTTTTAGCATAGCAGAACAACCATACGGTAGGAGAATCTAATAACTTCTTTATTACGTAAATCAGCATCCATCGAACAAATAATAATGGCCTACGTATTTTTTATGATGTGTGGATTCGAACACAGGCCCAACCAGTTCCAGAAGGTTTTTTATTACGTATATGCAAGCCTCCGGACATCTTATTGAAAACTAAATAAAATGAGAATGTTTCTTTAGGCATATTTTTTTTTTGATTTATTAAATATACACCTAATTCCATTTACACACTATCAAAACCGTTCTTGAATATACGTTTCGATTGAATTTTGTTTGCAATATTGGCCTCGAGTTCTGCATCTACGAAGATCAATCATATATCACTCGAAATGTCTCAACTAGGAATAGGGTTCCATCAGGTTTAAATTCTGGTTAGCGTCACGAATATAAACCATAATTTAATGTGTTAATTTTTTGAAATTAAATAATTGATGACTTTTCCCAAGGGACAAACAGCTGACACGGTGTAAATGAAGTAAATGAAGATATTATTAGCATAACGATTGAACCAGTATTGTAAATGATAAAATAGTTCCAGGTGTCTTTTTCATTCCGGATATATGATTAAATCCAAACATGGGCGCTGTCTTATCTGTTTATTATTATTATTTATTTTTCTAACTATTATTTGATTATTTTGACAGAACAATTGAACGAAGTGATATATAAATAAAAGATATTAGTAAAAAAGCAAGGGACCGAAAGGAAATTAGCTGATTAAATAACCATTGAACGTTAAAGTGAATCTTATTTGTGACTTATCTGCCCGTCACAACATACTGCGACCCTCTTGATCACAAAATCGGCATATCTAGTAAAGTAAAACTACTCTTAACATTTATAACAAGCATTCTTAAATATCTGTGAATACAGTCGACTTTTCAAAAAGCATTTATTTTCAAGTTACATCATCACTATAAAGTTCAAAATCAGTACCTGAGGGGCTTTTATTATCAAGTTAAAGATACGAGGAAACGTTACAAGGCGGTAACTTTAAATCTTGGCACGCCTAGTTAGATCAATTTGTTATTTATTTATATTTATCCTTTTTTTCTAATAAATTGAAAAGATTGATTTACAAAAAAAGAAAAGAAAAAGCAACACAACGTACTGATTACTGAACGTAACTTTCATTCAAATTAAAATTTAGATGGGCGGAGTCAACTTGGATCAGGAAGATAAGATTTTACTTCCTTATCTAACATTTACCATCATATGCACATGAACGTTGCTCTGAACAGTGTAGTATGGTGCCACGTTGCTATGACATCATGGTGATGCAAAAGGAAAGGGATACAGTATTTCAAAATTACGTAACTATAATCCATCTTGTTTCTTTTAAATAACTTTGAACTTTTATCACTTACGAAAACGAATGTCACTACAATACTTTATACTTGTGTGTTTACTTCATAAACAACTGGAAACCAGTCAACTTTAAAAATGCAGCTAAGCTATTCTAAAGGCGATTTCCCATACTTCGTTTTATTGTCAAGAATGACGTCAATGTCGCCCTTAGTACCTTGACATGTCATCTGAAAATGACACTTATAAGTATGGCAAAGTTGTTCATCCTTTCGAAATAATCCTATCAATCGAATACAAGTCAGAATGAAATACACGAAAAATCGACATCCATGCAAGCTGCATCTCATTTAATGTTTCATCGGTTAATACTTCATCAGAGGAAGATTGAAACACTACTTTTCAGAGATACGCAGAACCACTTCTCTAATATTTTGCTATGGCAGTGTAATAATATAGGTGGTGTACGTGATGTGCGGTATACCCATATTCCTGCTTTTAGTTTACTCGCAATTCTAGCAGACCTCATCTGCACGTTCCCTTCGGTTACTTCTTCCGGAAGTCATAAATGATCAAAACATCTTGCATTAAAATTTTTGTCTGTCTCTCTTCCGGGCCTATGGCAATGGCGCGAATATTTACAGTAATTATTTATTTGCTATAATCGTGACACTCTAAGTGAGAACCATCAACAATAGCCTTCTCTATTTGGGAAACGTTGCTTATTCAGTGCAAGGCTAGGCAACTCGTTTGTAGGATTTAGCAACGTGAAACGTCATAGTAATGATACCGCTTTCCAAATTTATTTTGAGTTTACTGCGTGTTAAAATGATGCCTTAGTGCAAAATGATAAAATGTTAAAATGATGCCTTAGCACCCAATACGCATCAGTAAATTGTCGAAATCAGAAGCCTTGAGGGCAGTGAATTGCATTATGTTTGATTTTTCTTATACAGTATTAAAGAGATTTATTGTCTGCAACGTGTATATATTTAAAAAACAAATAGACTTCAGTATAAGATATAATGATAGAGAAATCACAAAAGAAAAGAAAAAATTCAAGGTACTTATCATAATTACTTTTAAAGCTCGAGTGATAAAATAATGAAACAAAATAAAACCCCTAATTGTGATTCAGTAACTCTCTCTCTCTCTCTCTCTCTCTCTCTCTCTCTCTCTCTCTCTCTCTCTCTCTCTCTCTCTCTCTCTACATGGATCAGGATGACAAAGAATTGAATAGCTGTTACAAATCTCGATAACAGAAGTCAACACTTTATTCCTATATGTACCTTTTTTTTTTAGTCGGTTTGGTGTGAGATAAGCACTGGGGAAAGGAAAAATGAGAATGAGAGTAGGTGTGTTTTATAGGCCTAATGAATCTGATGAGTATAATGAGCGATTGTGCAGAGAAATAGAGTGGGCCAGTAAATTAGAATGTCTTATAATGGGGGATTTTAACTTTCCAGATATTGACTGGAACTTGTGGATTGGTCACTCGCACACTAGCAAGACTTTTTTGGATTTACTGGATGACTGTTTTCTACATCAGCATGTTCGAGAGGCAACCAGAGGGAGTAATACTCTTGATCTGATTATCAGCAGTGATTATTCATGCATTAAGAATTTGCAGATAAAGGAACCACTGGCTGACAGTGATCACAATGTATTGATATGGGAATTACTTAAAGATGTAACTATCATCAAGGCTAAAGAGAAGGGCTTTTGATTTCGTAAAGGTGACTACAGGGGTCTCACACAGTTTTTAAATTCTGTAGAGTGGGATCAACTGATGATGTTACCAACGTTGAATTCTACATAGGAATCCTACAGGGACTTAATCTTGGAAGCTACTAGGCTTTTCATTCCAACTAAGAAATACTGTTCAAGGTTCAGGTCTAAATGGATGTCATTTGAATTAATGAGGCTCGTGGCAGAGAAGAAAAAAATGTATAGGATGCATATAAATTATCAGGTGACACAGAAGCCTATAGCAGATATACGCTTGTCTGTAATCAAGTTACAATGGAAGTTAGGCAGGCGAAGGCAGATTACGAGGAATCTTTGGCAAAGGATGCAAAGAAAAACAGCAAAGAGTTCTTTACTTATGTAAACTCTAGAAGGAAAGTGATGAATCAGATTGGACCATTTAACATAGATGGGTTGACTATTGATGATCATGCTCAGGTAGCTGATAAACTGAATGAGTATTTTGCATCTACATTCATACATGAGGAGTTATTCAATAAGGGGAGTGCCAGAGGTTTATCAAATTCTGACAGGGAGCTAAGTGATTTTGCAATAACTGAGAGCAAAGTGGAGGAGAAATTGTTGAATTTAAACATAAAAAAAGGCACCTGGGGTGGACGGGATCTATCCAGTTATATTAAAGGAGGTAAGCAAACCCTTAGCCATAATTATGAAAGCTTCTTTGGACTCAGTGGAAGTCCCCATGTACTGGAGGTGTGAAAAGGTGTCACCAATTCACAAAGGGGATTCAAAAGGTGACACAAGTAACTATAGACCTGTTAGTTTAACTTATGTTCCGGGAAAAATAATGGAGTCACTGGTTAAATAAGCATTGCAGGATCATTTAGTAATAGTTAAGATCATCTAGAAATAGTTTAGATCATGCAGTAATAGTTAAGACACAGCATGGGTTTCTTAAAGGGAGAACTTGTCTGACCAATTGGATACCATGATGTACTCACAAAGGAACTGATTGTCAAAAATAATTTTGATATCATATACTTGGATTTCAGGAAAGCTTTTGATACTGTTGCACATGGAAGACTGCTGTAAAAACTGGAAAGGTATGGTATTAAGGGTAAGTTTCTACATTGGATAAAGGGATGGTTGAGTGGGAGACGACAGAGAGTGATAATCAATGGGCACTGCTCTTCATGGACAAATGTTATCAGTGGAGTTCCCCAGGGTTTGGTGCTGGGCCCATTGTTGTTTTGTGTATTCATCAATGATATTGACGAAGGTATATGAGGATTAATATCCAAGTTTGCAGATTATACAAAGGTTGGCAGGGTTATTAACGACAGTAAAGAGTATGCTACTCCAACTGGATCTAGATAAGTTGAGCAAATGGGCTGAGAAGTGGCAACTGAAGTTTAACATTGACAAATGCAAAGTACTGCATATGGGTAGCA
Source organism: Mastigoproctus giganteus (assembly GCF_048544385.1). Lineage (NCBI taxonomy): Eukaryota > Metazoa > Arthropoda > Arachnida > Uropygi > Thelyphonidae > Mastigoproctus > Mastigoproctus giganteus. The sequence continues at coordinate 20,385,244 of NC_143575.1, forward strand.
ATAAACCAAGAGAAAAGTACCAACTGTGTGGTACTACACTGAGGGAAGTGGAAAGTGAAAAAGACCTGGGGGTAATTGTGCAGTCAAATATGTAGTTTGCTGAGCAGGGCAGGTCATGGAGTTTTGTCAATGATATATAGGAATTTTGCTAGCAGGGACAGGGACGTGATTATCCCGTTGTACAAGGCAATGGTCAGGCCACACCTAGAGTAACGTGTACAGGTCTGGAGGCCTCATTTTAGGAAGGATGTAGAGTTGCTAGAACGAGTACAAAAAAGGACAACAAGATTGGTGAGGGGAACAAAGGGGTGCTCTTACCAAGAAAGGCTTAAGTCTGCAAATTGCAGCGCCTGGATTGTAGGCACCTGCGAAGTGATCTGATTGAGGTGTATAAGGCCTTGAATGGGTTGAGCAAGCTGAATGCTGATGGGATTCTTCCTCTTGCTCAGATTAAGAACCTGAGGGGAAATAGATTCAAATTGAGGAAAGACAATTGTATAATAGATGTGCGGAAATTTGCATATAGCCAGCATTGGTTGATTGGTGGAACAGACTTCCATATTTTGTTGTGGAAGTTGATAGCCTAAATAAATTTAAGGTTGAGCTGGACAAGCATTTGGAACGAATGGAGGGGTGAAATGGGAGGGTGTTTTTTTTGGATTGATGCTGCATAAGCTTGCTTTCTTGCATTGTATGCCTCTATTAACGCTAATGCTAATTAGATCTGGTTATACGGTAAAAAATTTTTTATTCCCGACCCATTAACGGTTGTCCAGAAGACACATTGGCAGCTAATTGTAATATTAGTCGTGCTGTGATAGACAGATTACTGTTATATATAGTAGGGTCTCCAAACTTTTTTTTCTCTGAAGAAACAAATTGGTGATTATTTGAGAAACCTTGCGACTCAACTCGTTATTTCAAAGACTTGTTTCGTATTAAAGCTTGGATATCATGGCTTAAATAACTTAGCCCGTATGTGTCTTAAAGTAATATCTAACTAATAACTTGCTATTATTCAATAAATGAATATAAAGCAAAAGCATATTAAACAAATAATAACGAGGTGCAATAAACCCTCGATTTAACAAATGAAAATATTTGATCGGCGCCAGAGTACCACTTCAGTCATCTTCTGCTAATTGTATACTGTACTATGAATCAACCAATACGAGGGCGATCAATAAGTATTTACACCTATAAAGATCTAAGTTAGAGATTTGATATTATGTATATATATACACAACTAAGTTTCATGAGTTAATGCATATTTATTTGTTTTTCTAGATCCATCGGTTACTGAACTAAAGCCATGAATACAGCGAAAGGTGGTGTGCCGGAGAAGGTTGAGTTCCGATCCGTTATAAAATTTTCTTCATTTGTAATGCAAAATAAACAAAACAAATCCATGAGGAAATCAAAACTGTATCTGGAGATAAGTTCCCATCATATGAGACCGTGAAATGGAAAAGACAGTTTAATTGTAGACCACGCAATATGAACAATAACCAAACAGACCCATCTCAGCCACAGGCTCTGCAATTGTGGCTAACGTGGAACAGCTGCTCCTTGAAAATGGACGTATAACTGTAAATTTTATAGCAAATGATGTGAACATTAGCCATGGGTCTGTTTGCACCATAATGCACTAATTCCTGCACTCGCCTAAGGTGGCAGTCTGATGAGTTCTTAGATTCTTGGCACCTGTTGGAAATTGGTGAAAAAATGAGCACTTAAACCGAAGAAGTGATACAGGAAGTACAATGAAATATCTCAGAATAATTTGTAAATCTTTAAGAAATTAAAGACATTAAAGATTACACTCCACACGGGTTTAAGTGCTCATTATTTCGCCAATTTCCAGATCTTGATTTACCTGCGCACCATGCTACTAAAAGAATATTTAAGATTGTTGATACCTCCTCAAAAGTTCCACTAGAAAGGATGTTCCGCACAATTATTCGAGCTCTTCAGAGACAATGTCGACGATTTTTCTGACCGAATTGTGACGACGGACAAATGCTGACGGATAAATCATCCGAAAAATCATCAGAAAAATCAATGGTGATTTTTCTTACCGAACTGTGACTACAGATAAATGCTGGATATCATCCTTCCAAATTACCCTCCAAATAGTACCAGCATCACTGGGAAGTACTATAAAAACCTCTTGTAGTAAAGTAAAGAGAGGCCATCAAGATAAAGGATAGTTTCCCACCACGATAACGCTCCTGCTCACACGTCTGCTCTCTCTCACACTGGACTTTGCAATAAGGTGTGGTTTTGAAAATCTGCAGCACCCACCTTATTCTCTCGACCTCTCGCCTTCAGGCTTCTTCCTCTCCTTCTTCCTAAAATGAAGAAACCATTACGGGGCCGTGGATTTCAGGCTGATGAGGAGGTAATTAATGAAATAAAAGCACGTTTTTCACTGTTTAACTTAATAATGTTAAATTTCAGTGTTTCTAATACATATACAGAATAACTACTTAAATTTTCAATTATGTGGGGTAAAAATGGTCTTGAAAAATTACTTTCTATTTACCAGACATTCGGCAATAAGAAACTCCTTTTCTCTTATTAGTTCGTAAAATCGAGGGTTTACCGTATGGAGATTTACTTTCTGAATATCCTAGGTCCTCTCGGACAGTGCATGGGATATAATCGCTACTCTGTCACAACTGGCGGCCGAGCCTAGGCATTTTAGTTTTACGGAGCATCCGCATTTTAAGCCATATTGCGCTGTGTATATTATGTATGCATGCACAAGTGTATATTGACGGGTCAGCGTGTTGTGTGATAAATTATTCTAAAAACATTTTTAGAATAATTTATCGCAAGACATTTTTTAACACGCTTTTTACTGTTTATTAATTATTTCCAGTTCTGAAAAATCTCTTAATAAACAGGACTGCCTCTTCTTTTCTGTATTTTCTTTTATGTTTGAATTTTCAGCGGTTCATATTGACACATAAAGTTGGTCACGTGTAAATATAGGTGGGTAAAGAAATGCCAGCTTTCTTTATTGCCTCTCCGTGACACTTGTTAATTGTCTTTGTAGAATTCAAATTTTAATTGGGAATTATGTTTTCTTGAAATTAAAAGGTATCGAGGAGTGGTTTCCCCTAATATTCTTGAAATGAAAACCAAATAACAATATCAACAACTTAGAGACTAAATCAACAATAAAGGGAAAGTAGCAAGGATGCCACTAGGGTGTTGCCAGAGTTCACATCCATCGCACAAACGAAGTTTGGGTGAGAATAACTTGTACCTCCCCAAATCGGATTGTAGAGAGCATTACTTTATGAATTTGCTTCTTACCATTTACGAGAGTGTCCATACACAGACTTCATAATGTCTCTCCTTCCCCACAAAAATGTTTGGTAATGTTCATGCATGAAGCAGTTATTATCAGTATTTTTTTTTTAAAAACATTTAGGCCACACTTCGCATAGATAATTTCTTCTGTGTTAAAACTATCAATCACTTGTGCCTACGGCTCCGATTTCTATTAAATCTAATCTATCTTTTTTAATTAAAGTTACTGATCAGGTTATAGTTTATATTTTTTATTTTTATTATTTAAAAATTTTTTTTTTATTACTGTAAAAAATCTTGCTATCTTCGTCTAGGATCCACTAACTCTATAATGGATGAATTAACCATCTGCATCAATTATACCGCCAGGCTACTTTATTAGGACCATGAGCCAACAGCATGTTGAAATCGTGTCGGAGCAGCGATTCGAGCAAATCATTGCTCGAGTGCGATGCGGCACAGGTGGACAAGGTGTAGAAAAGTGACCCAAGGAATACTGAATCATTCATGTAGCAAAACTTACCTGAATTCCTAGAGTTATGGGATTGAGATCCGAGGATAGGGCATATGCTTCGTCTTCGCTGAAACGAGTCTTTCATACATCGGTCACCTTGCAATTCCCCTTTTAAGGAGTTCCAGTGGGATCAAGAAAAGCGGAAACACCTACACCATTTCTTCCAACACCTTGTATTGTCGGTACACAACAGGATGGCTCCAATATCTCGTGTACTTTCCTTCATATGTACACTTGTGCATCGCTGATGAAATGCGCCAATCGGCATTTAATGGACCACAAATTACCTGCAGCCCTCTTGCGTCCATACCGTGTGCATTTGGCACCAACGAAGTTGAATTTCTGGTTAGTGTCCGCGATCAGTGGCTTAGCGAAAGTCTCCACCGTCCGTAGTGCTTTCTTTGCAGATTTCTACGCATCGTGCCGGTACTGATAGCTTGCAACGTCCTGCATTAAGTGCACAGGTCAATTATTCCATCTTTGGCGACGATTACACTGCACAATTCGCTCCAAGCGACAACCACCTCACTCTATCACCTTACATTTCCAGCCACGGCTGCGTCTGTTCACGATGTTTTCCCGAGGTTTTTCTATTCGTTAAAGACCCCAGTGATACGGGTCTTTAAACGCAGGACAAGTGAAGCCGTTCTCTCCACTTTAGTACCTGCTAAACGCGTTCCGACGATCATACAACTAAGGAAGTTAGTGAGGTCCAGTCCGTTCCCCATTGCCAGTTCACATGGCTTTTACACAGCTTTTCAGCACATCGAAAATCACGTGATCTCATTGATTTACATATTTTTGCATAAAGCTTAACCTCCATAACTCTAATAAAGTGGCAACGCAGCATATTTCTCTGTATCACCATATTTGTATTTCATACGGATAACACCGACAAAAAAATTAAATGTGCAATGCCATTAAAAACACATTTTTAATTGCACATTGTAGAAACGTCATCTCATAATAGTTCTGTTAGTTTACTTCATAATCTGTGTTGGATGACGCGCAAAATACAATAGAGTCAACGCGCAAGAATTAAACAAAACTTCGAATAATAGTAAACAGCAAAATATAAAACCTAATAAAGTTCTCATAAAGTAATGAGTGTTGGGTCACAACTTCAAAAAAATACTTGTATATTATACAAGTATACTATACAGTACTTGTATAATATACAAGTGATATACGTATAGTATTGCATTCACGTTAACTCATTACTCAACAAGCCTTTCCAGGTCTTGAATTAGGAAGAATGTAAATTATGTCCGTTTCCAATAAAGGTCGGTGATCCATTTTATTTTTACATCAGACACTAGGGTACTGTGAATATTTATGAACAATTAACGGTTTAGGGAGAAGAAACCTTAACACAAGTGATAAGAGAGAGATAAAGTTTCAAAGACAGTGTAACTGACATTCCCAGGGAGCACAGAAGCGAAATTCCATGATCAAGTGCAACGACTGATTGTTGCATATAGCTTGACCTCCATGACCCTAATAAAGAGTCAAGGAGATCAAGCTTATATGAATTCATCCAGGCCATGTCTATAACAATTTATCAACTAAAGCTCGAACTCAGTTATTCTAAAGTGTAATAAGTTTTGTTAAAAGTATGGTTAGAGAAAAATCTGCAGTAAAGGGTCACCAGGGCTAATAAGAGGAAAAAGTCGATGAAAAGAGATTTGCTGAAAACTTCTCCATGATTTCAATAACTGCTTGGCAAGCTTTTCCCAATACTGCCGTTTTCAAACTCAGTAAACACTTTACATTTGAGTGGCCACTTTATTAGGCACACCTAGCCTTTTCATTAAATCGAATACTTCTTCAGTAACTGCAGCACGGGTTCGCACCATCTGATATAAAACAGAACGTGGTATGGTATTCGATGCCAGATGTTCCGGTATGGTATCTCGGAAACTCCAACCCTGCTGGGGTTGTCACGTACGACTGTGTCTCCGGTGTATCGAAGTTGGTCTAATAACCAAAAAACATCCAGCCAACACCGGTCCTGTGGTCGGAAACAGCTCGTTGAGGCGAGAGGCAGAATGACAACAGTTGTGGAGAATAACAGAAAGGCTACCTTCAGTCAAATAACAACTCAATGGAACAGTGGTAACCAAAGAGGCATTTCAGAATAAACAATCCATCGCACCTTGTCACGAATGGTGTACTGCGACCGATGACCCAAATGGGTTCTATTTCGGTAAGCAAAAAACAAGAAGGTATGGTTAGAATGGGTTAAAGAACACCAACATTAGACAGTGGAGGACTGGAAAAACATTTTCTGTTATGATGAATGATGAATCCCAGTTCCTTCTGTTTCGCGCTGATGGGAGGGTCAGACTGACAAAAACAGCATGAGTCTACGGATTCATCCTGCCAGGTGTCAAACAGTGCAGGCTGATAGTGGTGGTAGTTGGAGTAACGTAGGTGGGGGGTTCGTGGTGCACACTGGTGATACCACTGGAGTAATCTGGAGAATTTAGCATAATGCGGTGGCCTCCCCAGTCAGATCGCAATCCATTTGAGCCTCTATGGGACGAGGTGGAACTCTTTGGAGTAGAAATCCGCCACCATCCAATAACTGTGGGAAGCAATGCAGTTGACCAGTATTCTTGTGGCACGCTTTCGGCACCTCGGTAAGTCCAGGCCACGACAAATTCAGGATGTTATTAGGGCTAAAGGAGAACCTACTCACTATTTGATAGGTGTAATTAATAAAATGGCCACTCAGTATATACTGGTCTTGTCGTTGTTGGGTTTTAGGAGCATTGGCAACTAAGGCCATGTTGCTTCGTGTATATTGTCCGTAAATTGCGTGTGTTCTGAGGCCAATTTGCTGTTTGCTGAACGAAAAACCCGAGTTTCCGAGATAAAAAAACCATTCTAACCTCGCCTGAGACCGATTGGTCTTGTTGAAAAGCATGCCTATTGGTGGCAGTGACAGTTTATGGATGTGTTCATATCCATTCAGTAGTGTTAGAATGTTGAAGGAAATCAACTGCGGTGTTCTTGCAAAACGGTTTCCGAAGTTGCTATCGCTTCCGCACACTCCAAAAATAGCGTAGAGGATTTTTATTGTCAGTTATGAAATGTTGGCTTTATTACTGTTAATTCTATATAATTTTTCACTCAATTTTTATGCTTTCTTACATAATACATTTCTTGGCATGCTGCACCGAAACTTTTAAACTTTTTTTCTTTTTTTTTTTTTTTTTTTTTACATTTTATCTGATGATAGAGTTGGATGCAATAACGCCACGTTCGGTGAATGCCATTCACATTCATTTTAACAGTAATTCTGTTTTTTTTTTTTTTTTTTTTTTAATTTTAACGTTCCTGGATCGATTACAGGTCATGTGTTATCAGAGAGAACTGAAAAAAAAAACTAGCAAAAAGGCATCGAATCAGTTCGTAGAGGAAAAAAGGTAACAACCGCAGCAAAAGTAGACAACATCGAGAGAACACTGAGTGACCATTTACTGCAGAAATTCGTTCTAAAATATTAGGAAGAAACAGAATTCTCAGTCAATAGCAAGATCCACGGCTTGTTTAAAGAATTAGCGAACGCCTACAAATTCTGTTGTAATGCACATCCAACTTAACTGAATATGGATTACAAAATTTTCCTTGCCACGGAAGTTAAACTTACAGTCTGTAATTATCCATTTCACATTTAGAACCACATTGCTTGTAAACCGGAGAAAAATTTTCACATCTCCAAACTGCTGGGACTTAACCTCAGTCCAGAGATGCATGGGTCATAACAGATTTTGAAATTTATGCTGTGCATTCCTTTAATACCACAGAATAAAACCCATCAGTTCTCAAGCCTTTTTCACATGCACGTATGACAATTTCTATACCAATCCATTTCAGTGGACACACAATCGTCCAGCTGCCGATATTTGTTATCTTGGCTGATATAACTATCAAGTCTAAAAGAGCGCTCACATCACTAATGGGGAAAAAAATTATTTAACGCATCAGGTATCCGTTTAGGACCATCAGTTACTATAGTTGATCAATATGATTCACTCCCTTCCATCTATTGTTCAAATATGCCAAGCATTCTTTATTATTTATTACCCTTGCTTCACTTTCCAAGTGACCTATCACAAAACTGGATATGGATTACAAAATTTTCCTTGCCACGGAAGTTAAACTTAAGTTAAACCACGGAAGTTAATCTGTCTTGTCTGTTAATCTGTCTAAACTCCATGAATAAATTGGAAAAGGACTAGTTTTTTGAAAAATTATAGTGTTTCTTTTACGTAATTAACATATTAAACGTAATTAACATATTAGGTTTAATCAACAGTTTAATAATCTTAGTCATCTTCATTAGCTTATTTTTACATTCAGCAAGAGATTGTGTAAGTTACGACTTAATATTCGTAAAGCTTTGGTATCGGTGATTTGGGGCGAATATCGTAACTAGTAACGTGTAGTGTAATAAACTAATTTGTAAATTCACGAACGTAATGGTATAGCGCACACACACACACAATAACGTAAACTTGCTAGCGTGTTATTGCTGCATAACCTGTGAATAGAGTAGTTATTATTGCATTTAGGTATCTATTAGTTTAGTGTAGTATTCTTAATAAATTGAATTTAAACGGAATTCATGCCTCAGACTAGAGGCATGAATTCCGTTTAAGAACCAGTTCTACAAATCACGGCCTTAAAGTTCTATGTCTGCGGATCTACCTGGAACGGGACATGATACAGCCATTGGTATGTCTTCGTGAGGCTTCGGTGCAAAGTATGTGAAGAAATTAAGCACGAACTCAGAGATATGATGAACGTTTATGAGAGCTTAAAGAACACGGTGGATGTACTCGAAGGAATTAAACTGGGCATCCATCAAGATCTCAGCTGCCCACCTAAAGTTCTAAGTTTGCGTTCTATGATTGCTGATGCTATCAAGGCAGTGTTAGGTAGGTCGGAAAACTGCCAGGGGAGATACACAGACTAATAGATTAATAGTAGCTGAAGGCCGAGGAGAAAGTGATTCTTAACACTAGAGCTTACACTTGTGCATTAGGCAACAGAGCTGAAACCCACAAGGCATAATGCGCTGATCCCACAGGACGTAATGTTGGTGACTAGTGTCGGGGAAATATTGTGCAAAAAGGATAGCTGGAAGAATAGGCCCAGGATATGTTTTCCAGGGACAAAAGCTGATGACCCTTTAGAGTACATAAACTTTTACGGGCACGAAAAGTGATATCGTTGTGCACGTTGGCACTACTAATATTAAGTTTGGAGATCTGGGGAATTAACAAGTACAGGCTAATTCTACTCAGGCACGACAGGAGACAGTACACGATGAGAGCAATGTCAATTAATTAGGCCCCGGAGGGACTATGCAAGGCCCATGGGGTAGAATTTTTCTCACGTGGGCTGTGCTTGTTAACAGGAGAGACTATTTCTACAGGGATGGGATGCACATAAATAGAAGAAAAGCAAGGATATTTGCTGATGCTATCAAGGCAGTGAAGAAAAGCAAGGATATTTGCTGATGCTATCAAGGCAGTGTTAGGTAGGTCGGAAAACTGCTAGGAGAGATACACAGACTAATAGATTAATAGTAGCTGAAGGCCGAGGAGAAAGTGATTCTTGCACGCTTCTATTGGAACATGAAACAGCGTCGAAGGCAAGGTGTTGGTGATTTTCAAGGCCTACTGGAGGTCCACATGGAACAAGCAAATACATGGACTATGTTAGGATAACTAAGGGTAAAGACAAGTACATGTATACTTGCATGTATACCAATGCTAGAAGTATAGTAAATAAAATCTGATGAATTTGAAGTGCTGGTCAAGACATCAAAGGCAGATAGTGGGGAATCGGAGACGTAGTGTTACTCAGATATAAGGGATACAGAATTTGAATATGCGGAATACAATATGTACAGAAAGGACAGGCAGGGCAATAGGGGAGGGGAAGATTATGCTCTCAATTAAGCAGCCCATAAAATTTAAGGCGGTGCTTCCAGTTGACATGGGTGGCCAGTGCAATGTTAAATCAGTTTGGTGTGACATAAGCACTGGGAAAACAAAAATGAGAGTAGGAGTATGTTATAGGTCTAATGACTCTGATGAGTACAACGAACAACTGCACAGAGAAATAGACCTGGCCAGTAAACCAGAATGTTTTATAATGGGGATTTTAACTTTCCGAATGCTAATGCTGACTGGAATTTGTGGGTAGGTCGCTCAAGCACTAACAAGAGTTTTGTGCCGTCCTCCCCACACCGGGTGGAAAAGACCTCAGTTCGAGTCCCGTCAATGAAGTGAGGAATTTTTATGGGCCTTTTTCACAACGTGGCTGAGTTAGTCGGTCTTGGACGAAGGTAGAATGGTTTTTGGTCTCCCAGAAACTCGGGTTTTTCGTCCAGCAAACATAAAATCGACAACAAAACACGCGCAATTTACAGGCATATTATAATGGAGCAATATGGCCTTAGTCACTAATGCTCCTAAAACCCTACTACAACAAGACTTTTGTATATTTCTACGATTACTGTTGTCTACAGCAGCATATTAGAGAAGCAACGGAAGGAAGGAAGTAATGCTCCTGATCTGGTTATCAGCACTAATTCTTCATGCATTAAGAATCTGCAGATAAAATAACTATTAGGTGGCAGTGATCACAGTATATTGATGTGGGATTTACTACCATCAAGGGTAAAGCGTTTGCTTTCATAAATGTGAATACAGTGGTCTCAGTTTTTAAATTATATACAGTGACCAACTAATGACGTTACAACAGAAAATTCTAAATGTGAAACATTCAAAGAAGTAATCATTGAAACTACTATGCCTTTTCATGCCATATAAGATGTTCAAGGCTTAGATCTAAATGAATGCCAGATGAACTAATGAAACTCGTGGCAGAGAAGAAAATTTTGCAAGCATGTAAATCAGTGATTTTCGACCTTTTTTTAATAACGGCACCCCTACTCAATTTTCTGTATGTTAGATCCGATTCTCTCTCTCTGTCTGTACATATATAAGTATGTATGAATAGATATATTATATAAAATATGCATAGATGGATGTGAAAATTACATAAAGTGCCAGTGACTAGAAGGATAAGGACAGCAGAAAAAAAAGTATAGTAGATAAGTAAAAGTGAAAGAATGTTAATATCCTAAAAGTTTTGATGAATTAAGAAAATTATTGGCTGAATTACAAAGCCAATAGGAGTTAAGTGAACTCTAAAGTAAAATTATTAATAATAAGGTATAATATAATACAAATAAAATAGGGGCTTAGAAGGGAACAGGTATTCTGTGTGTTATCAGACACTCGGTCTAAAATACTGATGGATCCAATATCTTTCTATTACAGAAGATTTAGGAGAAGTCCGGTTGGCCTGCCTCCCTAAAATCCACTCATGCACACTTTATCGATGGTAAGCCCTGTTACGTCACTTAGGTGACAACAAACGTGTAGAGTGGTTCCCTTCAAGAGGCCTGGTCAGCATGAAGAGGAAAAGACCAAACCCTCCAGCACATGACAGCACGACGAAACAAATGGCCCTCAGTCCCCAGCGGCTCTCACTCCCCCTCTTATGGCAGCGGACAATACTCCTCTCAATTACACGGGCCTGTTCCACTGTGAGTACACATGCTCTGCAGGTTCTGGTGGAAGCACTCCCCCCCTTGACCTTGAGGTGGTGCGTTGTGCCATGATGCAGCATCTCGCAAAAGGGCTTCCCTGCACCTTCCTGAGCCACTCCATCGACCCTACAAGAAACCTGAAAACAAAACTCGCCAACCACCTGCAGTAGGTCTGGCAGGACAGGTGGTCAGAATCCACAAAAGGGGAGATAATGAGGAAATTTCTGCCTAATGTCGGAAGATTATACCCAAAAGTATCATCATGGTTTCACCCTGAACTGTACACAACATATCTGTCAACAGGTCATGCGGCCCTGAATGCCAAACATAACAGTTTTAAATTAGTGAACGATCCCCGATGTATCTGTGGGGAAGTGGACACATGGTATCACATAATGTACAACTATGAAAACCATGAGGATCTCCGCTGCCTCCTGACGACAAAACTGACTTACTTCCCTCGCAACATGGAATCAAACCTGTTAGACTCGCAAGGGTTGACAAAATTCGCCCAGGAACTGTTCACCCGAAGGAGGACACTTATTGCTATCTACAGGGATCAAGAACAGACACCGCAACAAAACTAACCATCCTTGAACCCAACCAAACTGGCTCTCACCCAGATACAAGACTTTCCTTTAGGACTGAACTAGCATAATAAGGGACTTACAGTACCTGACCCGAGGTAGCGAAGGAACCTGCTCAAGGTTGATACCTCAGACCTAACAAACCACAGGCGGACTCCAAACACCTGACTGCACGGACGGGATTTATCCCACGAATGACCTTATAATTGGTCTGATCCCTGCTGGGATCAGATTGGGACAACCGGACAGATCGCAGCTCTGCTGCCAAATGCCATTTGGCGATCTGAATAGGGTGCTCCAACCCTATTCATTTTTAATTACCCCTGGCAGGGGGGTTTGTGTTTCCTGGTTAGGCATGGGCCTGCCTCACTGATCTTCTGGGGTCGCCTTCTCTGTCGTCCCCATACTTCTGCCTTTTCCCCCAGTCTTCAGTCTACTTCCCCCTAATCTGTCTAACACGCCAGAGTAATCCCCACACAACTTATCAAAAATTAAAAAATGTCCAAATTTAAACTGCGCTTATGTAAATCTTTTGGCCTTCTCTATTTCCTAGCGTTTACCCCTTTTTTTTTTTTATATATATATAGGCCCTAGCCACTGAAAATTCAGGAAACTAGGTGGCAGGGCTTGCCCGAATAAAAATTTCCAACTACTGGGTACCTGGTCTGCCTCCACAGGGCCAATTGTGGGCACGTTGGGCTCCAGCGGGGGGTCTAGCGGCTAAATGACCAGAAGAACAACGATACATAACACTACACTTACAAAATCCATACACTTTTAAATCTCCAGCCTTTACAGTAAACTGTTACACTCACAATGAAAGCAACGCGGAGATGGGGGAAACCCCTGGTGCTGTTAGACACGAATACATTTTACACTTTATCTAAACATCATTGCTGACCAGGTTACACTCTTTCATTGCAACGGTCTTACCCTCTGGCGGTGCTATCTTTCAGCAGGATAATGCGGCATGCCACACCGCCGGGATTGTTCGAGACTGGTTCGCGGAACATGAGGAAGACTTCCAGGTATTTCCCTGGTCTCCAAATTCCCCAGACATTAATCCCATCGAGCATATGTGGTTTGTGTTGGAACAGCAAATCGATCTGCGGCGTCTCAACCACAGACCTTACAGGAGTTAAAGGATTTGCTGGTTACGTGTTGATTCCAGATACCGCAAGACACATTTAGAAATCTTGTAGCGTCCATGCCTCGCCGGGTACGAGCTATTTTGGCTGCACGTGGAGGACCAACATCATATTAGGTAGGTGGTCATAATGTTTTGGCTCATCGGTGTATGTAAACACTAGAGGGAAGGGAACATGAATCACATATCCACTTGATATCGGTGGTCTAAGTGTTGGTGATCTTGCTCCTGATTGGAACAAATTGAATAGGTATTTTGCATCTACATTCACATATGAGGAATTATATAGGGAAAGGAACGGCAGAAGTTTATCATACTCTAACAGGAAACTAAATGATTACGTGATAACGAGAGGAAAGTGGAAGAGAAATTGTTGAAGCTGAACATAAAAAAGCATCTGGGTTGGATGGGATCTATCCAATTATATTAAGGGAAGCAGCAAAGAAGGTAAAGAAGGTAAAGAAACCCTTAGCCATAATTATGAGAATATAATTATAATGAGATAATTATAATTATCTTTGGATTCAGGGGAGGTCCCTGTGAACTAGAGAGGTGCTAATGTATGCCTAATTCACAAAGAGGATCAAAAGGTGATATAAGTAATTACAAACCTTTTTTTATGAAAATCTCAAGCACGAGAGGTAGTAAAACCTATAGCATTTTTTACCTTTATGGGATGAAGGTTGAGAAGATGAAAGAAGAAACTTGTTGACATTAGACTTGAATTTCTGTAGATTGTAATTAAAAAAAAAAAACGTATGAAGGAAGGTTGAAGGAATAAATGAAGAAAAGAAAAGTTGATTCTGTGAGTTTGATGTTGGACAGTAAAAGATTCTGACTGGCTGCAGCACATGTTCGGACTGGCTTAGATGATAGAGCAGGAATTATAGAAGCCAATTCAGAAGAACAGTGCCCGTGGGAGTATCTATGGAAAACGCATGTAGCAGAAACAGGACATCTATGAGACAGAGAGTAGAGAGATGGGTCATTAAACCTAAATTAACCTAACTACTCTCTTTTGAATGGAATTTAGAAGCCTGAGAGAAGTTTTGGGGGCCTCGCCCTGATGTGGGAACAATATTCCATAGTATGGAATATTCCAATATTCCATACTATGGAATATTCCTTAGAATATTCCATAGTATGGAATATTCTGGAATATTCCTTTACTTTTCTTCCAAACACTAGATTTGCTAGTGTTTGGAAGAAAAGTAAAGCCGAAAGATAAAACCCAGTTTTTCAGACGTAGAGGAAGCAACGTTTGTGATGTGCGTATGTCAAGAGAGATTAGAAATCAAGGTAACCTCTAACAGAAATATGTGATCTTGTCTAGAAATCTGAGTGCCATTGTAAATAAGCAGAAGAATACTTTTCTGGGAGATATAAGACAGAACTGAGTTTTAGAAGGACTGAAATCAACTAAGTTATCTTTTCCCCAGTGAAGAATTAACTGAAGATCAGCATTTACGGAACTGGTAGTGGATGTTCGAGAAGTTAAAGCTGTTTCTGCAGAGAAAGGTTTCTGAAAGTGTAAGGTGTAATGCAACCTGTTAGCTTAATGTCTGTTCCAGGTAAAATAATAATGGAGTCAGTGGCTAAAAATGTAATTCAGAACCATGTAGACAGGAGTGCACTTAAACTTCAGTCACAGCATGGATTTGTTAAAGGTGCGATCATGTCTGACCAGTCTGACTGAATACCATGATGCAGTAACAAAGGAAATGGATGCAAAAAAATAATTTTGACATCACATACTTAGATTTCAGAAAAGATTTTGATATTGTTGCATATAAAAGACTGCTGTACAGATTGCAGAGCAGATTGGCATTAAAGGAAGGCTACTATTCTAGATAAAATGATGGATGAGTGGGAGAAGACAGAGAGTGGTAATTAATGGACACTGCTTTTCGTGGAGAAAGGATCGTAGAGGATTAGTGGCATCCCCATAGAGTTCGGTACTGGGCCCATTGTTTTTTTTTTCTATATTTATTAATGATCTTGATGAAGGTCAGGCTTAATGCCTAAGTTTGCAGATGATACTTGATTAACTTCATTAACCACACTTTTGGCAGGATGGTTAATGAAGGTAATCAAGGTATGCTATTGGAACAAGGTCTAAAAAAAAAAAAAAAAAAAAAATCAGGCAGATGGTCTGAGAAATGCCAATTGAAGTTTAACATTGAAAAATGCAAGGTACTTCATATGAGTAGCAGTAATCCGAGATTAACGTACTAAATGTGATACTATACTGAGGGCAGTGAAAAATGAAAAAGATCAGGGAGTAACTGTGCTGTTAGATACAAATTTCTCTGAGCAGTGCGGACAGGCTTCCAAGACAACATAGGATTTTGTCCATGATATACAGAAATTTTGCCAGGATGGATAAGGAGGTGATTATCCGACTGTATAAAGCAATGGTCAGGCTACACTTCAGTACTGTATACAGGTCTGGATACCTCATTTTAGGAAGAATGCATAGCTGCTGCAACTCGTGCAGAGAAATAAAACGAAAATGGTGAGAGAAACAAAGGGTTGTTCTTACAAAGAAAGGTTTTAGTTCTGCAAATTGCGGCTTCTGGAGGCACTTGCGAGGTGATCTGATTGAGGTCTTTAAGTTTGGATTGCGTAAGCTCAATACCAATGGATCCTTTCCTCTTGCTCAGACTACGCACACTAGAGGGCGAGGGCATAAATTCAAATTGGTAAAAATTCGGAAGTTTACTCCAGTCAGCGGGTAGTTGATTGTTGGAACAAACTTTCTTCTGTTTTTGTGGAAGTGGATATTTTGAATAAATTTAATGAGTAACTAGACAGACTATTGGAGAACGAAAAGTGACATGAGGTTTTTTTTTTTTTTTTTTTTTGCTTATGCTGTATAAGCTTGCTTTCTTGCATCATTTTCCAATACTAATACAGCACTAACTTCACTACAGAATAATTTATACTTGCCATTGCGTTTACTGTTTCTTGATAATTTATACCTACTCCAAAACAACGCAAGAAATTTTTATGGACTTTTTTTCACAACGAGGCTGAAATATTCGTTCACAAGAGAGGGGTACATAGTTTTTTCTCTTGAAAACTCGTGGTTTTTTTTTTTTTTTTTTTGTCCAGCAAAGAGCAAACCGGCCGAAGAACAACACACGCAATTACAGATATCATACACTGATGCTTCAGTTGCTTTGGTGATATCAACATACACACCTGAACACACCACGCAACAGGCTGTGTGGACTTAAATGCCATTGTGCTTTTATAAATATTGACAACAACAACCGGATTCAGTTTTATTTTCTGTTAAGAACCTCATCAGTTCAATGGTCATTGACTATGGTCTAGGTCTGGAATAATAACACTTTGATAGTATAAATAGATGGGTAGCTTCTAGAATTACTTGTTTGATCATTTTCATTTAGCTTTTTTGCTTATTAGATTCATTAACTGTTTCCATTGAATATAATTTGAATATTGCCATCACAATTTCTCTTGTGAAAATTAAATCTCTTCCTTTTACCCTTGACAACGGTTATTTCCATAGACATATCCCGCAATAATACGTTATGATCACTACCTGCTAATCGTTCTTTAATGGAAAAGTTCTTAATATCAATTACATCCTTGGTAAAAATGAGGTCGAGAATATCGTTCTCTACTTGTGGAATCTCTAATATGTTGATATAGGACGCAATCATCTAATCGATCAAGAAATAAACTGGTACTGTGAGAGTGGCCCACCCAGAAGTCCCGGTCTAAATTACAACGCATTCATATCCGATTGCCAATTACATTTATCAATGGAGTGAACAATGGGGTTGATAGTCAAAGAAAAAAACAGAAGTGCCCAGTTCTGCGGAACATTCTGCTAACGCTTGCATCTAGTAATAAACATCAAATAGAAGTTTAGCTGTTTAATTAGCAATAACCAACTTTTGCAGAACTTACAGTAAGTACCGATTGCAAAGGACAATGTAACGGCAATGAATAAATATACCTGAAAGAGCCTTGCAGGATTCCTACTTCAACAGGAGATAACTGTGGGCTGGCTAGCAATAAAATGTGGATATCCCTGTGAAGGAAGAGCCTTAGTATCGTTAAGAAAAAATCCTTAAAACCATTTGATGTAGATGATGCAGAGCAAGGAGAGAGTTTCAGCTACTGAAGCAGATCGAATATCTAAATATTATTTGATTGAAGAGGATATAATATGGTATAATATGGTCTGTTAGATTATTTAATGTATACAACTGCTTGCTTGAATAAGCTTAAATTCATAATATTTGGCTGGTTTTAGTTGTTGTTATTGGATTTTAGGAGCATCGGCGACTGATTAGGACCATGTTGCTCGGTGTATATTGTCTGTAAATTGCGTGTGTTCTAAGGTCGAATTTCTGTTTGCTGGACGAAAAACTCGAGTTTCCGGCAGGAAAACCATGCTGCCCTCGTCTGAGACCGACTAACTCAGCCACGTTGTGAAAAAGACCCATAAAAATTCCTCCCGTCATCGACGGGATTCGAATTCAGGTCTTTTCCACCCAGTGTGGGGAGGACGGCGATCCTACAAAATGTGCTACCCACGAGGGCGCTGGTTTTAGTATTTAATAGGCATTAGTGTATCCACAATCAACTACAATAGTTATGATGATGTACTACAGGAATCTGTTTTGCATCCTTTCTAATTTGTTATATTTAACAACAAGGTAAATTTATGACACCATAATTTATGTACTATTTGGATATATCGATTTCACATCAATATATCCAAATGCAGTTGAAGAAGTTATGTTAACTAAAAATTTGACTCTCTTAATGGATGACAATTTAAATATTATTTTTATACTCCATTGGGAAAAAGCATATCGAATTAATCCTGGCAGCAACATAAAATAAATTCTATATACAAGTATAGAAATTCTTTTTCAAATTTCGGGGAAAAGGCGAATTTATCCCATTCGCAACTGTAATGATCATGATGTATATAGACCTACTGGATAGTACTGTATTCTTTAACATTTAACTGAGTATTTAACTTGTATACTCACTGTTAAAATTAAGAATAAAGGTCTTTTAGAATTTCTAGCATAATGTTCAGGATGAAGTCGCCATATAATACTGTATAAATACCACTTTAAATACAGGAAGTGTATCACCATTCTCACGGTTAAAAATCAATCGTATTATCATAATGACATAAATATCCATTATAATAATAAGAAACTGGGATTACGATCATAATCATTATCGTAAATAGCTTGGTGAAAATTACACTGCCATAAAACATAGTTTTGACTGTATGATAACATTCTCGATGGACAGCACACTCTCAGCAATGTGCGTAGATGTCACTTCTCTTTCGAGCATTAAGCTAATTGCTTGTTGATTTTTTTCCCCTCTGCTGAGCAATTAACCTAATGCTTGAAGGAAGAAAAGGATCATTGATGCGGTTTTGTTTTCTGCAATGTGTACGCCTGCGTCGTCCAATTCTCTTTTTGCAACGACATTTCTCAGCAGATGGCCGCTTGGCAACGTTTCGCTGAAAAAATAAGAGTTATCAGCAAAACATTTAAATCTTCATAAAATTCAAAACGAGCTAGTCCAATATCACTGGCTGTTTAAGTTTCAAATCACAATTCATAAGGGCATGAAGTCACCACTACAGATAAACGACGTGATAAAACATCCGCCATCTACAGTAAAAATTTTATATATTTTTTAAATACCGTTGTAGAATTTGGAAACTTATTATATACATCACATATGCGTGATGCTTAAAGTTCAATGGTCATCGAAAGACATTTGAAATGTGGAAAACAATAAGTGACTAATTAATTAAAATTATCTCCATCTAAAGCTTAGATATCAGGTGAATACTAAAACTGTATAGAAGACATAATAACATAAAACAGTATAATACTCAAAAAAGCTCTCAATGTTTATAGGATCTGCAGATAAAAACCACATCGCGTTATGTCATGCTAAACGGACAGAAAAGAAGAGGGCGGCACACCACTGCTGAACACAAGACGAATAGAATGTATAAGCTGTCATACTGTAAACGTTATGGACTCCACATAATACAATGTATGCATTTTTAAATTCCAATTCACGAAGTAAAGATCTACTGCATTCAAACCAAGAACGAAGGACAGTAAAAATTATGATGAGGGTAGAGGTTATCGTGTTGTTCATACCAATAATGTCTGAGTGGGCAAAAACGATCGAAATTCGCGGTCTCACGTTTGGATATACGTCCACCAATCACAGACTTTGTCAGAAAAATTTATTATGCCTGCTTTGAAATGAAACAAAGACCAAATCAAGTCATGAGCTCCTCACAAAGTTTTCAGTTCATACGTTGAATCCTTAAGACAATGAAATTATGAAAAGTATTATGAATTTTGGAATTCCAATGGTCCGGCGTGAACCCCAAGACTGATATTTCTGTTGTGTAGGCAATGGCTCTTAAACTGTAGGTCGCGATTCACCCCCCAGGGGGTCTCAAGCAACTCTGGGGGGGGGCGCAAATTGTTAAAAATTTTGTCTCAGTATGGTAGTAAAGGTCGAGCTTTAGAGTGTTACTAAGATTACGAATCACTTTTCCCATCTGCTTACTTTTCTTAGCAGAGACACGAGGGTTCTAAAAAGTGCCAATAATACTGTATTCTTTAAATTATTATTTATGCTACAGAAAATTACTATGAAAAACTTTTTTTACCCTCGCATATCTATTTATGTTACAATATATTTTATTCATGGGGGTCGCACAAATTCATTCATCATTTTAGGGGATTGCTGTATCTCAAAGTTGGAGGACCCTGTTGTGAGGGGTAAAGTTATAACACTAGAAATAAGTAGGAAAATTCTTACCGATATCTTTCATCTGAAATATAAATTTACTAAAATGTAAATTAAACGTGGTGTAACCAAATAATGATTTACAAATTTATTGATTACACCTCGCCATCATTCAAGCGAAAATTAAAATTCAAACTACCAAAGAAACAAATAAATTAATTACAGTGTCCTTATGCTAGCGATCAACACAGGCACAACAGAAAATAAGTCTTAAATATAGTTAACCGGATAACTAAGAAGCAGCTGAAACAATTTAAAAAACGGAATGTTATGTTGTACACAACATTTTGACTCTGGCATGTCGACTGATTTCGGTCGATATGAAAGTTTACATTTCGCCTGCGAATCTTGCGCGTCTCTTTTGCTTGTTTACATGTGTTTGGACAAACACGAAGTTAAAAAGTACCGCTACATTTACCATCAACTTAATTAAAGAAACAAAAAGGGTCAAGCATAGAATAATTACGAAATTCTGGGTGGAGATTCGAATTATTTTTAACACATATACAGCATGTGGAGATAAAAAAAAAAAAAAAAAAAAGTTGGGAAAGCGCTGGCATAATACGATGGCTCTTCTTCTACACTGTATGCGAAAGGCCTTCGATTCTCAGCTAAACTTTCACAGGTTCTTTTTACCGTGACCAAGAAATTCTCTCCCAATCTTGAAACTAGAACTTTGTGTTTCATTCCGAAAATAGACTATAAAATACACAGACATTTTATTTCCTTATTCTAAATCAACAAAACAATCCCATCACAACAAAATGAACTTCCTGAAAAAAGTATGCTTTTAAAAGTACACCGATGAGCCCGAGTCGTTATACAAATCGAAGCAACTGCGGGTGAACTACGACGGGTGCGCGGGTCGGGGCACGGTAAAAAAAAACACCTGATACTGAGCTTCGTTAATCAGTGTTACTCTTGTTTTTCAGATGGGAAAGGCAGAGGACTTAAGCGAGTTTGACAAAGGCCAAATTGTAATGCCCAGAGGACTGGATCAGAGCATATCCGAAACGACACGGCTCTGGTGGGATGCTCGCGGTCAGCCCTTACCGAAAGTGGTCCGAGGAGGGAAAACTAACGAACCGCCGGCAAGGTGTTGGACGACCGCGGCTCATCGATGCTCAAGGTGAGCGAAGGCTCTCATGGATGGCAAGTGGCAACAGAAGGTCGACTGTGGCGCAACTCGCCGGTAATTGGAATGCTGGTGACGGGAGTAATGTATCACAACACAGAGTACATTGAACCCTGCTGAAAATGGGGCTGCGTAAGCGCAGGCCGCTCCGAGTGCCCATGCTAACCACGGTTCACCGGCGACAGCGCCTAGAATGGGCACGCGAGCATCGAAAATGGACCTTGAGTGATTGGAAGAAGGTCGTCTGGTCCGATGGATCACGTTTCCTGCCATGTAGATGGCCGGGTACGTGTGCGTCGTTTACTTCGGGAAGTGCTGGCGCCTGGATGCACAGTGGGACGAAAAGAAGTCGGTGGCGGCGGTGTCATGCTTTGAGCGATGTTCTGCTGGGATACCCTGAGTCCAGTCATCCATGTCTTATAATGGGGGATTTTAATTTCCCGGATATTGACTAGAATTTGTGGGTTGGTCACTCACACATTAGAAAGACTTCTGTGGATTTATTGGATGATTGTTTTCTACATCAGCATGTTTGGGGGACAACTAGAGGGAGTAATACTCTTGATCTGATTATCAGTAGTGATTCTTCATGCATTACGAATCTGCAGATAAAGGAACCACTAGATGACAGTGATCACTGTGTGCTCAAGTCGGATTTACTCAAAGAGGTAACTACCATCAGGGGTAAAGTGGAGGGTTTTTGCTTTCGTAAAGGCGACTACGGAGGTCTGAGACAGTATTTAAATTCTATACGGTGGGACCAACTGATGATGTTACCAACAGCAAATTCAAAATGGGAAGCATTCAACGAATTAATCTTGGAAGTTACTAGGCTTTACATACTAATTAAAATATATTGTTTAAGGTTTAGGCCTAAATGGATGTCAGATGAACTAATGAGACATGTGGCAGAGAAGAAAAATTCATGGGATACGTATAAATTAATGGGTGACATGGAAGCCTATGACAGATATAAGCTGGTCTGTAACCAACTCACAAAGAAGATTAGGCAGGCAAAGGCAGATTATGAGAAATCTTTGGCAAAGGATGCAGAGAAAAACAGAAGAGTTCTTTGTCTATAAAAACTGTAGAAGGAAACGGATGAATCAGATTTGTCCACTGGATATTGATGGTTCAACTGTTGATGATCCTGTCAGGTGGCTAACAAACTAAATAAGTATTTTGCATGTACATTCACACATGAGGAATTATTCAGCAAGGGGAATGCCAGAGGTGAATTAAACTCTGGCAGTGACCTAGATGATTTTGTAATAACTGAGAGGAAAGTGGAGGAGCAATTGTTGAAGATAAACATAAAAAAGGCACCCAGAGTGGATGGGATCTATCCAGTTATATTAAAGGAGGCAGCAAAGGAAGTAAGCAAACCCTTAGCCATAATTATGAGAGCTTCCTTGGACTCAGGGGAGGTACCCATGGACTGGATATGTGCAAATGTGACCCCAATTCACAAAGGAGGATCAAAGGGCGACAAGTAATTATAGACCTGTTAGTTTAGCTTATGTTACAGAGAAATTAATGGAGGCACTGGTTAAAGAAGCACTGCAGGATCATCTAGACAAGACTTCAGTTATAGTTGAGACACAACATGGGTTTGTTTAGGGGAAGTCTTGTCTGACAAATCTGATTGGATACTATGATGTGGTCACAAAGGAACTGGATGCAGGGAATAACTTTGATATCATATATTTGGATCTTAGAAAGGCTTTTGATACTGTATCACATGGAAGATTGCTGCACAAATTAAAACAGTGTGGCATTGGAGACAAATTGCTGTTATGGATAAAGGGATATTTGAGTGGGAGAAGACAGTGAGTGGTAATCAATGGACACTGCTCTTCGTGGACTAATGTTACTAGTGGAGTCATTCAGGGTTCAGTGTTGGGTCCATTGTTGTTTTCTGTATTTATAAATGATAGTGATGATGGTATATCATGCTTAATGTCCATGTTTGCAGAAGATACGAAGATTTAGCAGGGTTGTTAAGGACACTAATGACAGTACGCTGCTGCAACAGGATCTAGTAAAGTTGAGCAGATGGGCTGAGAGGTGGCAAATGAAGTTTAACATTGACAAATGTAAAGTATTACGTATAGGAAGCAGTAATCCCAGATAACATATGAACTCTGTGGTACTACACTGACAGTGGTAGAGAATGAAAAGGACCTGGGCTAATTGTGCTATATGAAGGTTTCTGAGCAGTGCAGACGGTCTGCAAGAGTAGCTCATGGTGACTTGTCAATGATATAAAGGAATTTTTCTAGCAGAGATAAGGAGGTGATTATCCCTTTGTATAAGGCAATGGTCAGGCCACACCTTGAGTACTGCATACAGGTCTGGAGGCCTCAGTTTAAGAAGGATGTAGAACTGTAGGAACGAGTACAGAGAAGGGCAACAAGATTACTGAATGGAACGAAGGGTTGCTTTTACGAAGAAAGGCTTAAGTTTTGCAGATTACAGTGCCTGGAGACTAGGCACCTGCGAGGTGACCTGATTGAGGTGTATAAAGCCTTGAATTGTTTGAGCATGCTCAATGCTGATGTGATTCTTCCTCTTGCTCAGAATAATCACCTGAGAGGACATAAATACAAATTGAGGAAAGACAGTTGTAGGATAGATGTGCGGAAGTCTATGTTTAGCCATCGTGTAGTTGATTGGTGGAACAGACGTCCATTTGTTGTTGTGGAAGTTGATAGCTTAAATAAATTTAAGGCTGAGCTGAACAGATATTTGGAACGAAAGGAGGGGTGAAATGGGAGCGGTTTTTTTTTTTTTTTTTTTGCTGATTCTGCCTAAGATTGCTTTCTTGCATCGTGTGCCTCTACTAATACTAATGTGCAGGGCATGGGCATTCTGACGTCTACCACCTATCTAAACATCACTGACAGTGAATAATGGACCCGGGCCTGGCTCCTCGAGCTTAGGACGGGCATTAGGCAGCAGTTGCCCAGGCGTTGGCTGCTGCCTAGTACGAACAGGCCTAACACACTTTTTTCAGGCTGTTTCACAGAGGTTTTGTGCTGTCGGAGGTCAACAAGGTTGCGATGCGCATTTGCCTGGGTGCCACCCTGACTCAAGAACATAAAAAACAAAAAACACAAACAACAAAAAAAAAAACTAAACATCATTGCTCACCACGTATACCCTTTCATAGCAACGTCTTCCTCTCTGGCGGTGCTGTCTTTCAGCAGGATAATGCGCTATGCCACGCTGCCTAGATTATTCGAGACTGGTTCGCGGAACATGAGGAAGACTTCCAGGTATTTCCCTGTCCTCCAAATTCCCCAGACATTAATCCCATCGAGCATCTGTGGTTTGTGCTGGAACAGGAACTCTGATCTGCGGCGTCTCAACCACGGGCCTTTTAGGAGTTAAAGGATCTGCTGGTTATGTGTTGGTACCAGATACCACAAGACATTTAGAAGTCTTGTAGCGTCCATGCCTCGCCGGGTACGAGCTGTTTTGGCTACACGTGGAGGACCAACATCATATTAGGTAGGTGGTCATAATGTTTCGGCTCATCAGTTCATGATACACACGCTAATAATCTGTCATAATATGTCTCAATTATTTCGATACAAAACTGGGCAGCACCTGCTGAACGAGGAAAACCTTTCAAAACCTGGAAAATCTAACACTTGCACTGTACAGCTGTTGATGATATGATATGTCTCAATTATTTCGATACAAAACTGGGCAGCACCTGCTGAACGAGGAAAACCTTTCAAAACCTGGAAAATCTAACACTTGCACTGTACAGCTGTTGATGATATGATATGACACATGATTTACGACAAACTATGATGATCGAAGAGAATGTACAAAAAAACAGCCATCAAATCGTTGACATGAATGAAAAAAAACGTTCCGAGAATGGGCTCAGGTGACATTTCATCAATGCAATCATTCTCAACTAATTTACATCTCCCGAAGGTAGACAAGAGGACTCTTTTTACGAATAATTTGAATTACTCATGAGACCCTGAAGGAAATTATTAATGCCTTGCCAAATAAAGCCACAGTGAGTCCAGCTGGTTTTCCACAATTTTTGATAACAGTATGCAGCACTTTCATCCTTGATTCTCTCTTCTATCTCTTCAATCAGGTCTAGTATGAGGCAACCATGCCAAATATTTGGAATCACTACTATGTAAAGCCTGTACCCAAATCGAAGGACCGAAGTATCCAAGGACTTCCGACAAATAAATAGACATCTCCTGCATCCTCTTAAGGATTTTTGAATAGGCGATACAGTCCTATCTTGTTCAGCACTGTTTCAGTCACAGGCCTCCCCACTTGCACACAGTCGTCCAATGAAAATTCACAACCACCAACTTGCTCGACATCTTGCTGAGAACCCAGCATATACCGAATAGTAAAGCGCAGCTGGACGTCCTCTTCCTGGATATAAAAGCAGCCTATGATAGCCTGGCTTTACCTGCTTTAATACATTTACTCAGAAGATATTTTAACATAGAGAAGAAGTACTGGAGGTCATTAATGCGATCATTAAGCCTAGGCACCTCTTAGTCACCCATAAACATCTCCAGACATCATATACAGTTGACAGAAGGATACCTCAGGGAGGGGTCCTCTCTGCGACTCTTTGCAGCGGCGTTGGAATATTTTAGTCCTATCTCTGGACTTCACCTCATATGCAGACGACATAAAATTTTTCATACTCTCAAAAGATGCTAAGCAGATTCCCTACATGCAAAAAAGTGCAAATCATCAAATACAGTTGCTTCCGAATTATTTAAGATTTTTTTATTTTTTATTATATTATATTTCATTTTATTTATTTATTTATTATTATTTAATTAATTTATTTATCATTAATTATTATTATTTATTTATTATTATTATTTTTTTTTTTTTTTTGTGTGGGCTCCCAGGTTGGGTATCCTGGGGCGGGACTGTGGCACCCACCGGTATAGCACTTCCTCCGGTGGGCGCGGGATTTTGTGCTTCGGCACAGTAAGATAAGATACACTTTCAGGCCCTTTTTTTTTTTTTTTTTTTCTTTTTCAGGAGGTTTTATCCAAATACAGTATATACAAGTGGAGTTAGACGAGAGTCTGGGAGCCACCCATGACACGGACACATATACATAAAAGCCAAGACGTGATCTGGTCCGCAATCCCACAAGCACAGCTCAGCAGATATTACGGGCTAGAATACTGGGCGACTGATTACAATCTCTAGGTTGATTCTTCATTCCAACCTCGGTCTAACTCCATGGAAAATACACATTTCAGCAACAAATCTCTCCCTGCTAGCAAAACCCATCATAGGGAGTGTAGACGTCCGTAATTTCAAGTGTAATTGGATGCAGAAACCAAGCGGGCCGAGAACCAGGACGCACGAAACTTCCACTCCGGACTACTGTCAACAATTTAGAATGTCTCAAAAACATGTTTCTTCCCAACACAATTGGTCTCTCTACAATGTGCTCCCCCATAGATCCCCAGAAATTTTGCACAGAGAACAGCTACAGGAAAGATACAAGAACACTTACCAATTCATTGAGATATAGCAGCCAATATTGGCTGCTATTACTGCCAATATTGGACAAGAGCGAACTATGACGACCAGTTTATCATAACAAATACATTTTGTTATGATAAACTGGTCGTCACACTTCTAGTAGGCATGCTACAGCTAGTAGGCATCCTGCCAAACTTCTAGTAGGCATGCTGCAACACACCTTGCATCCTCAAATGAAATGACTAATACTAGAGAATATTTTATTGTCACTCTTTGCGTTTATAATCGGTAAATAAATATTGACGATATCTGGGCGTTAGTCATAAGTACCTGTAAATAATTATACGTTTTCGTGTGACAATTGTAACCGTTGACTGAATATGTAAGCACATCATCTTCTGTCAAAATAGATATGTTACGTAAAACACTCTCTGTTAATTAATTTCTTAAATGCATATGTGAATGTACCGTATTTTAATTTTGTATCATGCCCTCCTCGCCTTCTGACTCTACAGGAGCAAAACCTTAAGATTAAATAAACAGAAACCCCTGGCTTGTAGCCATGAAGGGTATTGTGCACGGCATGTGCATTTTGTATGCAATAAAGAGTTCTTCTATAATAATATTTTTGTTATTAATAATAATTTTAAAAATAAATAATAATAATATGGTTGTTAAAGAATGGAGAGGGGTAGATCCGTCATCTTAATTAGAGTAATCGTGAGAAAACTAGGAATTTGTAGTCACACCCCTGCCGTATGTACAAACCTGTGATCAAAAATTTCCGGGTTTTTATCAGATATTCCATGTTGTTACCCCACTAACCGAGACTTGGTACAGCAATCTAACGGTTTTGGAAGTACTTCTAGAGCCTCGGTTCTATGAAATGTCACGAAATCTCCGCCCTTAAATCCTAGCTGGAGCATACCTAAATGTCGCACCACCTGGAGCATGTGAGTCCTCCATGATACCAAGGAAATGTTTGGATTAAATGCAATAAATGATTTAAAATTGGGCACTTCTCAGTGTATTCATGATCTTGACAGCACAGGGGATATAAGAAAAAATATAATTTTTAATTATTATATTAATTTTTTTATAAATTAACATTAAATCAGAATTAAAAATCAACACAAACAGCCGGTACATATTTTCATAAGCAAGTAAATGCACATGGAGATATCCTGTGAAATATCTTTTAAGCATATATGGCAAAAATATAGTTTTAAACGTAGTTTAAAGTTTTAAAATAAGTGTTAAAATAAAACTTTACGAATAAAAACTTTTAAATAAAAGTTTTAAGCTATTCAATATACGCTTTGTTTTAAAAGTATTTTTAAAAGTTTAAAGAATTGGAGAGCCAGATTTGATTATATAACTTTCCCGCGCTTGATTGAATTTCCGAAATCAAGGGCATAATGTACGTGGATCATATCACAAATAAAAGTCGACAATATATTTGCAAATAAAATAGATAATACTGTGTTGAGGTAATAATAAAGGTTTATTATTTTATTTTTTAATATTGTGGACAATAATAACGGCCGCATACGGAATTGAAGTGCCAATTGTGCTCGGCACTTCAATTTAACACATTTTGAGAACTACTGTATTTGGTCAAACTTCGATTGTAGTTGCAGTGCCGGATTAAGGCACGGGCTAGTAGGGCCCTTGCCCGGGGCGCCACTCTTTAAGGGGCGCCAAATTTTACAAATCATGAAATACATATATATATATATCTCTTTAGTAAAGGGTGCGCCGAAAAATCTTTCTGCATGGGACGCGAAAAACCTTGGTTCAGCACTGGTAGTTGTGCTTTGTAATCAAAGACTATGAGTTAACAGAGATTTTTCACTAGTACGCAGGGGACAAAACGTACTTATATTCATCGTTATTAGTAATTATCTGAATATAGTGCTATACGTAATCGAATACAAAAGTCGGGCAGACAACTTTAGATTTTGTCACCAATGAGCAACAGTTACGATGGATACCAACTTCTAAACAGTGATGCAGAGGCAAAAATACATTTTAAAACTGAAATTCATAGTGTTTCTATAAAATCTATTAGTCCGACTCTTCTGAGGGTTATGATGCATTTAATATTCTCCAGTAGGACCCATATACCCGTTTAAAATACTTTAAACGATTCCATAATTTAATTTTTAAAATTAAATTAAAACATTTTTTAATCATACAACATTTTGTCGGTAACTGAATCAGTACCATAACCGACTAAAACCAAAATGGCCATTGAACAAAAGAAAGCATAGTGCATGGCTTACTTGTACAAATTCACTACCACACATTCAGTAATTATCGTACAGTGTATAGAAAAGATTCACTAAGCGTTCCCAACATGGACAACTAGACATGGAGTTGGACAGGAAGTGTTTCCAGCATGGACAACTAAATGATCCGTTGTATTACAAAGGTGATGACCAACTGAAGCATTCCAACGAATGCCTATACAGGTTACTTTGACGCACCTCATGTGGATTTCAACAACTAAAACCAACTGTGAAAGACTTCCACAAAAGGACCCTTCATGTGTCCTTTATAGGCGAATTACAAGGTCCTTTTATGAAAATTTATATTCGCCTATAAAGGGCAAATAACCAGTACCTTTTATGAACAATTGTTTTCGGAACGCCCACTAATTAATATGCGAACAGTTTTCTGCTATCATGCTTTGATTTACGAAGGTGGCAACAACTACTCAAAGAAGAAGGCATGATTTTGCAAATTTTGAAGATACCAATGTTCTATATTTTGTTTTAGTTTAAAAACTACAAACTTGTAATATAAATATGCACTACCCGTATAAGACAGGAATAATAATTCATGATATACATGTAATAAACCTTCCACGATGATGTGTTCGAATGGGACAATCCTACAATTTCTTTATTTCTTTAATTTAGCCCTGTAAGTTTGTCAAACATGCTCACCTTCAACAACACTCAGATTTCCAGATGTGATCACGTATCTTCTAATTTCTCTTAGCGTAATCACATCACAAATACTGTTTCCTCTGCATCAAAAAACTAGATATTCTTTTTTTGCTCTCGGCGTTACATTTCTTCTAAACAGCTACTCACTCTGCACAAATCTCAAACCTGCTCCAACACAGAATACCGTTCTCTTAGGCCGCCGTAACGAAGTGATCAAGCGCAAGGATTCGAAAGTACGCGCCCTTTGAGTGACCGCCGTTCAAGCTCGTGAGACTACTAAGTACGGCGATGTTCGTGTTTCTCTCTATCTTGTTCGCCACGTTTCCAAAGATGCCGGATATTAAATTATCTTCCAACTAACCTCTGAATTTTCAATAAGGTAAAGCAAATGTGTTACCAATATGCTGAAAAATGTTCGAAACTGTAAATGCAAATTTTCGTCATTTTAAATTGTAGCTACTTATTATTTTAATTATAAAAATGTTCACAATTTAATTGTAAATAATATTGTAAACCACGTAGACAGCTTTTCACATCCTCATTCCTACAACCTTGTAGAAAGAGATGTCTAAAAATTTCCAATCTATTCATAGTCTATCTGTTGTTGTAATATCTGTACAATTTCAGAACTGCATAAATTTTATACCTTGTTATTTGTATCTCTTGTCTAATGGAACAAGCCCTATAGGCCTTTGGCTTATTTGTTCCCCCTCTCTTTTTTCTGTTTATCTTCCAACAAGTGTAACAAGACTGCAGTAATAATTCAGACACAGCATGGGTTTGTTAAGAGAAAGTCTTGTCTGACAAATTTGAACGGATACTATGATGTGGTTACAAAGAAACTGGATGCAAAAAATAATTTTGATATCATATACTTGAATTTCAGGAAAGCTTTTGACACTGTTGCGCATGTAAGACTACTGTACAAATTGGAGCAGTGTGGTATTAAGGGCAAGTTGCTACAATGGATAAAACGATGGTTGAGTGGGAGAAGACAGAGTGGTAATCAATGGACGCTGCTCTTCGTGAACTAATATTATTAGTGGAGTCCTCCAGGGTTCTGCGTATCCACAGAAATTATGAGAAAGACGTCAATGTTCTTGCTTCTGTTTCCGACATGTTCTGTATGCTATGGTACACGTGTGCTGTAACCACGTGTTGAGAACAAAATTTTAAAATTTTAAAAATTTTGCGGTAAGAATAAGGTCTAATAAATTGTGCCAATAAATGTAATTATATTAGGTAGGGCATACAGATCATGGATGACCTTACAGAAGCAAGTAAAAAGAATTGAAAAAACTAAAATAATGAATAGGCAAGAAGAAAGGGACTTACCCTTACCTTGTAAAACTGACAAAATGGCCAAGATGGCGGCGTGCCACTATATTTATGTGTAGGGAAAAAAATTAAAATTTTAAAATTTAGTTCTCAACACGTGGCTACAGCACATGTGTACCATAGCATACAGAACATGTCGGAAACAGAAGCAAGAACATTGCCGTTTTTCTCATAATTTCTGTGGATGACCTCTGATGAAGAGATTGAAATTGTGAAAAACACTGCAATGTAATCTTATTTTGGTCGCCTTTTCACTTATTTTTAATTTCCTGTCTCTCTTTTTCATATCATATATCGCTACATTCCTTATCCATTTAGTCGAGTTCACTTCTGGTGTATACCGTAGATTCAATAGGTTTAAAACAAATCTTCTACTTCACACTTTCTACATACAATAAAATTTTATATATATATATAAATAATGGCATCATCCTCTTCATTTAACAACTGTAAATTTAAAAGTTAAACCACCGACATCGCTAATTTTGACCAAAAGGCATTAAAGTCATCACGTAAACAAATCTAAAATCCTTTACTTTATAATTTTTACGACAATAATGGAAATTTAGAAATTTTAGCAACCCATTAATTAATTAATGGGTTGCTAAAACGCATTAATTAATTTATTAATGAATTATGCGTTTAAAAAATTACAACCAAGTGCACACCCCTAGTGTTTCCTTGTATGCCTGTAAAGTTTCAAGTCTCTAAACTGCATGATCATGGAACTCCAGAACTGACAAAATCGACATCAAAATCTCAAATCTGGTCCCCACCGATGATGTAACATTTCAGTATAACCCAAAAACAAAAAA
Source organism: Mastigoproctus giganteus (assembly GCF_048544385.1). Taxonomy (NCBI): domain Eukaryota; kingdom Metazoa; phylum Arthropoda; class Arachnida; order Uropygi; family Thelyphonidae; genus Mastigoproctus; species Mastigoproctus giganteus. The sequence continues at coordinate 20,417,048 of NC_143575.1, forward strand.
TATCTCTGACCAACTAACTGGATTATTCATCGTGATAATGCGCCAGCAAAGGAAACGCTTTCTGCAAGACAAATAATGAAAAAAAAAAAAAAAAAAAAAAAACCAAAGCCTATTCAAGGACAAAATAAGAAAATTTAATTTATCTTTTGTTTTTAATATTAAAGCTAAAACACAGATCTGGATTAATGTTTATTTAATTTATATAATACTGTTTCTTTGCTTTAAAAACTTAATACTGTATTCAGTATTCCTAAATTCACTTGAACTGGAAATATGCAATTAAGTCTTAAACGAAATTCCTTAAGTATTTGTTTTTAAATAACAAATTTAATTCCACTGCGTTCGATATAAAAAGGAGCAATACACAGCTGAGTTAAAGCTATTTAGGAACGTTTTGCAAGTCGGCTTATCCCTAAATACATAAAGCCCAGCTGCAAATAGCTGCAGTAATAAATTCAGGCGTCAATCGTGCTTCGAATTATATAATTGAACTTAACAGAAAGAACACGTTTAAAGATTGGGTAACAAGGAAGTCGACGAACGAACGAAAGAATGCATTCTTTAAAAGTAGCTATGTATAAATATAAAAGATAAAAGATTAAAAAATATAAAGAATTAAAATAAATTCTTTATCCCAAGACAATAAATAAATCCCAAGACTCAAATGAATATCAGAAGCTGTTAAATAAAATTAGAAGAAATTTTTTTTTAATCACAGTCTGGTGCAAAGTGGATACGAAATATTTTCGCTCTGCGACATCCTGGTAAAAACTTTCTCTCCTCACCACAAAGATAACGAACCTAATTGTACCTTAATTTTATTTTTATGATGATCATCGCAATACCCCTAAATGTTACAACCACAGAAATAATGCTTTTCTTACACTTCCGGTCAAATGGGTTTTGAATTTCCTACCTTGAAAATTCTTGAAAGATGAAAAGAATGATCGACTTTGGCAACAAAATGTCAAAAATACATCGTCTCTGACTTGTAGCAGAGCTTGAATTATTATAAATAAAATTTAATTTAAAACGAATAAGATTTGATTAAATTATTTATTATGTATTAGTAATATAATAAATAATATAATTATAATTATTTAATTCCATTTTAAAATTAACTGAATTCAAATTTTAATTCTGCACACACTTTCTGTATCTAAATCACTGCGATTTAATTTTATTATAAAATCAAATAACAAGAAAACCCAAAATTTCAATTTTTATGTTCAAATGAGAGATAAGTTCATTGTAACTACATACTTATCTAGAATTATCAATGCTATTCAATTATTTCAAGGTTAACCATTTTATACAGATGCTAAAACTTTCACTTAAAGTCTGCCAGATAGAAACTTGCAAGAGGAGGAGAGTATTTTGTTAAATGGAAATAAATATGTGATAGTGAAAGGCATTTTCTCTCTCTCTCTCTCCCTCAAGAACGCACTCGCTGAGATGTCTAGTTTAAAGAGCCCAAGAGACACAAGTATACGTTAGAGAGAGAATGGCGAGAAATATTAATTATTAAGGAATTTTTTTCCGTATTTAATAATAAAACTGCCTCAAGTTTTAAATAAGCCCCAGCGATGTTTACATATGCAAATATTCAGCTAGTGTAATCATATTCAAAGCGACCAACGAAAGACAACTTTAACTACAACACTATATCCTCTTTAGCGACGTCTAGCCTTCTGCACTGCCAAAACCCGGAAGACGGAAGCAGCCAACAATGGCAGAATGGGAGTTTCCGTATAACAGTGACGGGTAAATAAGAACGCAAAAATAAATATCGGTTACCCAACAAATATATAACGTTTTCTAAATTAAGCTTATTTAACTTATTCCTCCCCTCTGCTGATCCCCCAAAGTTACACACCAACAAGTTATATTAACAATAATGGCTCAAGGTCATCGCAATGCATGCAGCAAAGCCACAACATGGGAGAGAAAGATAAACAGCACACGCTTTCAGACATATCCCCTCGGCTCTAGACGTCTGCGGAGACCAAGTAGGGCCAACATGCCTCACAATCACACCAGCGATGTAACTCCATCGGCTAAAATAAACGCCAGCGTGAAAAAGCAGATGTTAGGCTTAGCAATTGCAGTGTATCGAACGAAATAGCGGAAGAGTTAGGCCTAACCCTTTGGGCACTTCAAGGTCACAGGCGGAAGGCTGAGAGAGAGAGAGAGAGAGAGAGAGAGTACAGTTTCTGTGGTGGCAGGTAGCAGACGAGACACATTAACGTTAGCTTGCGTAAAGTGCAACAAGTTTCAGGCTTACTTCCTATGTCCTGTATAGGTCTTCGTCTTCCCAGACAGCACCGAGGCGATCTTGGACACCATGAGGAACACAAAACACACGGGGATCTAATACTCCCGGCAGGACAAGTACGGCTTTCGCCTCTTCGTTTACTAACCAATATGAATAATAACGCCAGCACACAGCCCTTGGAGTTTCTTCATCTGGAAAAGCGTGTGGCGTCGTGCAGGGCAGCTGTTTTTCCCGCGTCGACTTACGCAACTGCCACCTCACTCTATCCAGCTTGGTTTACAGGCGGTGAAGCTACTTAACCCGTCGTATTAGTATTTGGCTTTAACGTTGAACAGTCACTGCTGCTAGTAATGATCGCCTGTTTAAGGCACCCGTTTCAAAAGGTAAAGCGCGACTGCCTCGAAATAATTTTAATGAAATATTTCGTCTGCTCAAGCTGTTAAAATATGATACTGACGACAAAAATGGTTGTTAAAATCTGCTGCAATTTTTAATACGTTATGACAAAATCTGTGAATTTCCAAAAGTATACAACCACGTGACGCATTTCCATTGTTACGTAAATATGCGCAACCAGTCACACGCTTTATAATATATTGTGATAGTGGCATTCCATCAGCTACTTTACCCTTCTACGTGAGGACAGAATCATTGAAGGTCGCTCATAATGTTGTCTGCTGCCAGGTTTATTGCATAAAAATTGTAAAAACTATATCCATAATCAGCTATTTATATAACAATATCATTTTATTCCAATGCTGGAAACACAGACACATCAAAACAGACTAGAAGGAATATTTTTAGATATCAAAACTGCTTTGGCGTTTTTTAGAAAAAAAAAAAAAAAAAAAATCAGGGATAATTATCGCTTTTAGAAGCTCGACAACTTTATGTCAGGTAAACGTGTATTAGAGGACAACGAATATTTTAAAATATTCATAGATAACGTGAAACATTTCTCTAAAACCAAACAAATTATAATATAAAAAAATTTTAAAGATGTTTGCCTAAATGTGGCCAGAAGATTATTTATCATACCATCACAATTATTATATTACTTATTCATATTAAGAACAAAGCATCTAAATACTTGTGTTTCTATATTTTTTTTTGCAAAGCTGTTTAAAATTAATTAATATTATTAACTGATGCTTGTTAAAATGCCAAGAATTTCCTTGATGATAAAATGTAAATTAACTGAGTAGATTTGAAGTTAGTTGGTACTGTATATCAAATATATTGTACTGCATATAAACCTTTTTTTATCAACTTCCAGATGGCGCAATTGTTTATTCTACAGACATAAATGACTATAGTCCAAAAAAAGAAGAAATTAAATCAGATTTGTATATGTACGAGTGCTGGCCTCGGGATCCTCATACAAACAAGTGGACATGAGGCACTCATGTCCACTCAGGCTGACTATTTAATTTAATCAAAATCGTGGTAAGGAATCCCAACTCCTGTGTTTGTACCAGGGCTTCCTCTACTCTAGAATCGAACATGATGCACTCATATGTAAATATTATTTTTATACTTTACAACGCGCGTTCTGACTTCTAAGAAATATGATTTTTATGATTTTTTTTCTTGAGAAATATTTAATTTATAAGCTCCCAAATGCCAGCAGACAGACACTTGAAATATAGTAGTAATCATACAATATAAATCTGCGTATCTCAGACTGGTTTTCATTCCCTGGCCCAAAGTTTGGGGGGGGGGTATTTGCACACATCAACAACATCCTTCATTTCGCTTTAAAACTGGTCGATTTCGTAATCATGAAGAATGTTTCTCCTCTACGGGGGATGTTGGGCAATGTTCATTAGAAACTACAACAGGAAGTTCATGAGAGTAATGCCAGGAGGGCCTTGATCACTCAACAAGACTGGATTAAAAGTAGTTAAATGACCAACAGCACGCCCAGATCGAGCTGACAATTAACAAACTTGCACCGCCAAGTTTGCAAGGTAATATATTGTCTTCTTTGGCTTCTTTCATTTAAAATGAAATCAAGTCATGTATCTTTGAAGAAACGTATTGAAGCATATCATCTGTGATCGTCCCTCCCTTCCCTCTCGCAGTTGAAGATCGGAGAAATCGTCAGTACTGCTGGGTGATCATATGCATTGCAAATCAGAACCTATCGAGTTTCGTGAAGGTCAAAGGTGAATACATCACGGAAACGTATCCTTTACCTTTCCCTAAAATGGTGTTCATCTGAGAATGTCGCACACTCAGGGCGATGCTTTTCGCAAGAAATCTCAATGGGGGACATGTCACCGACACTTGAAAAGAGCGGTTATTCACTCTAACGTACGACACTTCGGGGGTCGAATTACGGAAAGGTGTACAGTTAGGTCACTTGTTCCTGAATTAATAGCATCACCTAAACGGTGTTCGCTCATTAACTGAGGGTCCAGTTACTTCGTTTGGTATCGGAAAAGGCAGAACTTCGATGTCACCCTGATGCTCGGGTCGATTCATTCATTACTGTGGCAGCGAGTACCAGCGACATCTTGTAGTCATGTTGTCTGCATACATTCAGGTAGACTACTGAGTGTCAGTGATCTCGTGTGCTCTTCGATGCAGCTCGTATAGGTGAGGACAAAGGTACTTTATGCCTCAGGACAAAGGTTTCACTTGCAAATACTATTAGCAACAATCCTATCGAATCCACAGGAGGTCTGTAACCGAAGATTCAGTGAATGAATCCCAGGATCTTCCGCCCACCATATTCCACCAACGTAACATGACTTCTTGACACAAACACTGGGCTCCAAATAATATCGTGAAATAAAAATGGGTTTCGTGCGCTCAGTTTTGATCATCTTTTTTAGCAGACTATACAACAAAATTGGCGACACCCACGCGTGTGTGTGTGTTTTTTTTTTTTTTTTTTGTAGGAAAAAAAGCATTTTAATCTATACAGAGAGAACGGTAAATGATAATTGGTGTAATTCTCCTTTAAAAAATACCATTAAATTCGTTCACGTTTAGTTTTGTCAAATCAAGAGTATTTTAATCTTTATGGTTCAAGCCCGTGACTACTGAATACGGTGCTGTTTCTTGTATTCTATCTATCTTGTGAACTCCTCTGACCGTTTGGTCGTCCCGGAATATAAACAGAACATTTATTTATTTATTATTTATTTAAAAATTAAATTGAGCTAAAATTGAAATTGCCACGGTGTGCCAGGTTAGGATAATTTTAAAAAGCTGCTATGTAAGAGCATTATGCTCTTAGTAGAGAATTTGATACCATTTAATATCCTGCTGATTACTGGAGTTTTAAGCGCCAAAGCAACTAAGGCTATAAGGAGTCTTTATGCAGGGTAGCGCTCCATCACACTAGCTTGATATTAACATCCCTATCAGATGAACTGGCAGTCGCGGGATAACAGAGTGGTCTGTAAACAGTGCCGGGTTACTTATGGTGGATTTTTACTTTTTGGGCTGGACTAAAGAAAACATTTATTGGAGAAAACCAAGCACTGTAGATGAATTGAAGGAAATTACATGACAGTGTTCTTGTGGAGTTTCTTTCACTTTTAGTGGAAAATGTAACGGCTAAGTTGAGAAGGGTTGTTGACGATGCTAGTGCCACCGTTCAGATGATCTATAAATCACACTGTAATTCATACGATTTGTCAGGTATTATGTGTGTATAAATCTGTGTTCAATGGACGACCTGTGTTTTGAGGGATGAATAATCTAGAATAAAAACTCACAGGAAACTTTAGCCATTCCGGTTGAGATCGGATAAGATTGAAGAGGTCTTCAGAGTATTCCTTAAGAATTCTTCCAATTAAGAGGAATTCCTCCAACTAAGATATTAAGACGGGATTTGAATTCAACCCCCCCCCCCCACACTTCAAACGAGTGACTAGTGGCAAAACCAGTATAACTGTCACGGAGAATTGCTCAAATCATGTTACATGGAAAAATTTCAGAGACTGTCCGGATATGCTTTCGGCAAGGTTCTATACGAGGATGAATCAAAAGAAAAAAAATTTTTTTTTTTTTTTTGTGGTACACGTTCAAACCAGAATTTGTTTATTTTTCGATTCTATATGTCGATCTAAGTTGCGTCAGAAAAGAGACAGAGTTTACTGGGGGCGCATACACATGGTTTTCAACCTTTAAGAGGTGATAATTATCACCCTCTTACAACAGGGATGCCCAATCTTTTTTTGGCTAGGATCCAAAACAGTTGAAATGCTGAAGACCATGAGCTGCATGGGTTGTCGGGGCAAGCGGACTGCGGCTGCAAGATCTTCCTTACCACTAATTATGCATTTTTCGAAAGAGAATTTTAAAAAAAAATTGTTATACACTTTCTAATTTACTGTTTTTTTTGTTTTTTTTACATTAAATAAGAAAATCCACCAATTATTACATAAAACCAATAATATTTCTACTATATGGTTATAATAATATTGCTAAATTATGAGGAAGATACGTAAAACATGAGAAAGCAATAACAGAAAAATCGATTATTAAAAACGGATATTTTTATTTGTTAAATCATTTTTATTTGTTAAATCAAATCAACATTTGATAAATCAAATGTTGATTTGATTTAACCGGCTGCCGCTTCCAGCAGTTCCAAGCTTGTTTAAGAAAAATACAAACTCTTGTTATTACCTTCAATATACAAAAATAGTAAACAGCAAGATCGTTCAAATGGCTTATAAGTACTTGTTTGGTTTGCCGTTTTAAAATTCCAATGAAGTGTTTCCAAACTAAATTTTCCGACTTTCTTGTATAACATTACATTGGAAAAAAAGCTTCATTTCCCCGTGATCCATGAGCCAAATATATCACGACTGTAGAAGAAACGAATGCGAATCTTTCCATCCCAGATATAAGAGTAATTATATCATTTTTCAATAGTGTTCTTATATTAATTTTTTAATCATTCAATAGTAAAGAAAATTAATAATATTAATTTTAATAGGATTCTTTCAGTTTCTTTAGACAAATTGTACACCTATATTGAGTATATTTAGAAAACAAGAAAAAACAATTTTCTTTCGTTAAATCTGTTGCATTTATTGCCAATTTTAATTCCCATTAACGTCGTCTAATCAGACAGTGGCAAGTTCATGCATCCCTTTTCAAGTGGGCTAAGGGTTATCGGGATTATATAATTATTTAATGCCGAATTCAAGCAGGCCCATTTAAGAATGCAAGGAATCCGTCTGGAATTCGATCAGAGTTCCCATTTTTACCCATTGTCCCACAAAGCAGATAATCAGAGAAAATAAAATAAAAACAAAGGTTGGAAGTGCAGTTAACGATCAGAAACAGGCTACGCTGCTTCAAAAGGATTTAGACCAGTTGCAAGTATGGTCTGAAAAAAGGCAGTTAAAGTTAATGCTACCAAATTTAAAATAATGCACTTGAGGAAAAATTGATGAGAACGGTTTGGAGATTACAATATAGAAAGACATGAAGTTCAGCATGCAATATAGGGAGACGGCACGCGGTATACTACCTATGATTCATCAGAATTGTTAAAGCAGCAAGGAGATCATTATATCTCTCTAAAAGATGACACTGCGACCAAACTTGAAATATTGTATCCAAGTATCTGGAGACCGCATTTAATAATAGATATAGAACTACTGGAGAAGACAAAGAAGACTAACTAGATTGAAGAAGAGCGCTAAGCATTATCTCTATGAGGATGAGTTTAGAAGATATGGTCTGCAGAGCTTTGCAATTGGATATCTTCGGAGATAGAATTTGACTGACGTGTACTTGGCCCTGAAGGAGGAACATTACTCATCACCATCCTTGAATTTGTTCACACTACCTACCAAACAACAACAGATGGAAATTTGTTCCAACAATCACCCGCCCGCTGGCTGAAGACAAACTCAGCACATCCATTCTGTAACCATCCTTCCTGAATTTGAATTTCTGCCTCATCATGTGCTAATCTGAGCAAGAGGAATAATGCCATCAACATTAAGCTTGCTCAATCCACCCAAAGCCTAAAATACTTCAATCAGATCACCTTGCAAGTGCCTAGTCTCCAGATGCTGCAATTTGCAGAACTTAATCATTTCTTGGGAAGAGCGCCCCTTTGTTCCCCTCACCAATCCCGTTGTCCTTCCCTATACTCGTTCCAGCAGTTCTACATCCTTCTTAAAATGAGGCTTCCAGACCTGTGTGCAGTACTCAAGCTGTGGCCTGACCATTGCCTTATCCCTCCTAGCAAGGTTCCTGTATATCCTATATATTAACAAAACCCCATGAACTGTCTTGGCAGCCAGTCTGCACTGCACTGCTCAGAGAACATCATATCTGACTGTACAATTTAGTAATTTACAGTGCAAAAATTAGTAAAATGCCACCAAAGGAGGTCGAAATGAAGAGTCTGGAAAATTCAAGAAAGGACTTCATCACATCATCTTTGTTTCTGTTCTATGGTGGCCCAAAGACTCTAGTCCAAATCTACCTAGTATTATTATCGAATATGTACTCTGTATGCATATTACAGGTGACCTGAATATTATACAGTAGTCTTATATTCAGGTCACCTCATCCCCAGGAAGCAGTCGCACTCGCACCTGGGCAGCTGCTTCCTGGTGCCCGTCCCAGGCACGTTTTCCAACTTGGGTCTACTAAAGCTGTTATTGTGCGAATTGACACTAATCCCACAGCCGACCGGGCTAGCCAGGCGGGTAAAGCGCCTGCCTGGCAACCCAAAGGTCGCGGGTTCGAATCCCACCTCGGGCTTGGATCAAAGTACTTCAGAAACCTTGGGAGGTGCATTATGGCCACAGAAGCCGATGCGCCAACAACTACCAAAAAAAAAAAAAAAAAAACTAAGCCCGCACCCACCTGAGGTAGTGCTATACAGGTGGGTGCCAATATCTCGCACCCAGGCTGCCCAAACCTGAGTGCCAGCAAAAAAAAAAAAAAAAAAAAAGAAATAAATAGATGATAATAATAATAATAAATAAAATAAAATAAAAATAAATACAAATAACAAATTAAAATAAAAATAATAATTAAACAAACAAAAAATACATAGCAGTTTCCTCCTCACGTAGGTAATTATCCAGGTGACTTTTGAATTTCCCCAAACGCAGCCTGTACCACCCATGTAGGCAACTTATTCCAATAATTTATAACTCGCTGACTAAAATAAAACTTCCTGCAATTCAGTCTAAACATCTCCCCTCGTAACTTGAAATTATGGCCCCTAGCTCTAGAATCATTTATAACCGTGAAAATTTCATCCTCATTCATTTTGCTTATGCTTCTCAGAGCCTTAAACACTTCAATCAAGTCTCCTCTAAGGTGCCTAGTTTCCACTTTTGGTTCAAAGACCCATGCCACGTAATTAAATATGATGTTTCCATATTTGGGTAAAACCATTTCTTATTTTTGACATTATGATTAAACCGCACATTGGGAATAAATAATCTGGTAACTTCTCCCGTTAAACTCTGCTCCCAAAGATATTGCCACATCTCTACTAATCTACTTCTAATCACTTCTTTTTTCTTTTTTAACATCATCCATACAAGTAACATTTATCCCCCAAAAGATTGTTCTTACCCTTTTTCTAAAGAAATAACAAAACGCTCTATAAATAGCATATAAATCTAAAGGCAATACTCCTCCAATTACCTATAAAGCATTTGTTGAAACAGTCTTGCGTGCTCTTATAAAAGCCAACATTATTACCCTCTGTAGGGATAATAACTTTTGTCTAAACTTAATATTTATACGTTTAAACCATACAGAGACTGCATATACTACGATTGGGAGAAATACTGCCGTATAATATAAACTAAAGACCCTTTTCCCAAGTCCCCAATCAGTTTTTGTTATTCTAATAATTGCTGATGTAAATTTTTTGACCTTATTACTTATATAATCAAGATGGGGGGAAAATGGCAATTTGTCATCTAGTAAAATTCCTAAGTATTTAACTTGAGATATCAAAGGTATTTGCTTTCCATTAATTATTAATTTCGGTGGCCTCCCATAATCTAACTTGTCTTCAGCAACATCGTTACAGTCTTACTATCTGAGATGTTAAGTTTATTTACCCACATAGATCTTTTACTACAACTCCCTCGTCTGCTCTAATACTAACCTGGATACTAACCTCAGTACATATTACTAAATCATCTGCATACGCAGCCAACTTACAATGCGGAATTTCTTTCTCCAGCCACTGATTTAACACTAAATTCCAAAATACCGAGCACCGATCCTTGCGGACAGCCTCAAGTAATAGCTCTACCAAATTTCAAATGTTGTGAATATACTTGAACTCTCCTACCACTTAAATAAGTTCTTAATGTTTGATACAATATTTGAGGACAATTTATTTTTCTTAATAAGCATAAAATGCTCTCGTACCACACCTTGTCAAACGCACCTTCGAAATCTACAAATAATGCCAAAACATATTTACTTGTTGATTGTGAACTATAACTCACTAATGTATTTATAGCATCTTCGGTTGAAAGACTTTTTTTAAATCCAAACTGACCTAACAACTCCATTTTAGACTTAATAAACGCACGTTATAATCGTAAAAGTAACAACTTCTCAAAATTTTTTCCCAAATTTGCCAACAGCGAAATAGGTCTATATCCTCTAGGATCACTAACAGGTTTACCAGGTTTATGCATAAGCTTTAGAAGGGCAATTTTCCAGAACCCTGGAAAACTACCCTCCAACAGACACTTGTTATACATAACTACCAGTATCTCAGGATAATGCCGACCGGGCTAGCCGGGTGGGTAAAGTGCCTGCCTAGCAACCCAAAGGTCGCGGGCCCGAATCCCGTTTCTGGCTTGGATCAAAGTACTGCAAAAACCTTGGGAGGCGCATTATGGCCACGGAAGCCGATGCGCCAACTACCAAATAAAAAAATAAAAAAATCTCAGGATAATAATCGTTCATCTTAGTTATACAAATATTTTCTATCATATCCCTGCCTGGAGTTTTATTTTCATTTAATTTAGAACATATCATTAATAACTTCTGAGTAGTGAACAATTGCATGTCATTATTTCCTACATAACTAGGCGCCTCCGTAGCCAGGTGGGAAAGAGCAGCAGTGCGTAGCACACGCTTCTTGATTAGACCGAGGCTCGAGCCCGTCACCACCAAATACGGAGGATGCGGAAAGGTCAGGGAATGACCACCGCATATCCCGGAGCAATATGGCCTTAGTTGCTAATGCTCCTAAAAACCAAATAACAACAACCTACATAACTAAAATTACCAACCCTAATTTTCCTTTGTTCTTCAGTATCATCATCCATTTGTGTATGATATCATCATATCATACACAAAAAAACTCATCTGTAATAGTTTTAATGGTTGAAAGCCCATCACAAGTTTCTATATTATTTTAGTTAACCGTATTAATAACATTATTAATACGCAATCTGTCTCTAGACAATTTAAAAAAGTCCCCAGGAATCTGTATTCCCTGTTGTTAGTACAAAATCCCTCCAAGCAGGTAACTTATGTTCATATATTTCTTTGTGATATTGTCTCCTTTTAATTCTGTACAGTTCTTTAAACACTAATACATCAGCAGAATCTCTACTTCTACATATTTGGTATTTCTTCCTAAGGGTAAACACTTCCCTTCGTAAAACCATCAAATCATTGTACCACCAAGGCACACGTCTTTTATTTTCTCTTTTTCCTTTTAGCAGCTAACAGTAAAGCTCTATACAGACAATTTTGCACATAAAATGCATATTCAACAGCATTAAAACTGTTTAACTGACTCAAAATATTATCATCAAAAGATATTTCTAAAGAATACTTAAATTTATTCCAATTAATTCTTTTATACCTAAATCTTACTGACAAATGCCAAATTGATCTAAATGGAGATCAGTCAGGAATACATGAAACAATGTGGCCCTGTGGTCACTGTTGATGTCACCAAGCACCACATCCCAATGACAAACTCTCCTGATAAGGTTTTTTTAATGAAAACCCCAAACACGAGAGGTATTAGAACCTATAGTACTTAGCACCGTGCTTGGGTTGGAGTTTGAGAAGATGAAAGAAGATATTTGTTGACATTAGACTTGAACTTCTGTAGACTGTAATTTTCAGGAAATATGTATGAAGGAAGGTTGTTCCAGAAAATGGCAGTTGAATGAATAAACGAGGAAGATGAAAAGTTGGTTCTGTGAGTTTGAAGTTGGACAGTAAATGGATGTTGGCTATTGGCGGCACGTGTTCGGACTGTTTTGAAAGACAGAGCGGGAATTATAGAAGCCAATTCAGAAGAACAGTGCCCATGGAAGTATCTGTAGAAAAGACATGCAGCAGAAGCAGTACATTTTTGAGACAGTGAGTGGAGAGACTCTATTAGAGAGGAGTCATTAATTAACCTAGCTGCCCTCTTCTGAATGGAATCTAGAAGCCTGAGAGAGGTTTTGAGGCACCGCCCCAGATGTGGGAACAATATTCCATGGTAGGGCGGATTTGCGATTTGTACAGAGTAAACAGCTGTTTGGAAGAAAAGTAACGCCGAGAACGAAAGAGAAAACCAAGTTTTTTAGATGCAGAGGAAGCAATATTTGTAATGTGCTTGTGCCAAGAGAGATATGAATTCAGGGTAATCCCCAAAAGAGATATATCATTTTGCCTAGAAATCGGAGTGACACCAAAGATAAGCATAGGAGCAGAAGAATCCTTTTTGCGAAATATAAGACAAGACTGAGTTTTAGAAGGATTGAAATCAACTAAGTTGTGTTTGCCCCACTGGAGATCGGCATTTAAGGAATTGGTGGCGGATATTCGAGAAGTTGAAGATTGAGCAGGGCAAGGTTTCTCAAAATGAAAAGTGGAATACAATGTGCTATCATCAGCAAAAATATGGATAGGATTTCCAGTCAATGGAAGAAGGTCATTAATATACAAGAGGAAAAGAGTGGGGGAAAGAACTGAACCTTTGGGGGACACCAGCATTAGTGGAGAAGTTAGAAGACAGAGAGCCATCTACCATCAGCCTCAGTGAGCGATCAGAGAGAAAACTGGATAACCAATTACAAAAAACAGTTGGAAAACCATAAGATGGAAGCTTGTTTAGAAGACCTTTATGCCAAACACGATCAAAAGCCTTTGAGTTGCTGATTTGCAATGATAACATCAATATTGGAACTTCCATGTAAGTTATCAAATGTGCAGGGGTTCCTCCTCCACATTGAGAACACCTAAATTATGGTTTAAAATAAATTCTTCCATTATCCTACCTCTGTGGTCAACTATGGAACTGTGCCACAGTTTTGACTTGGCATTTTCATCAACAGCAACCAAAAGGTTTCCACTACCCACAATTGATTCCACACACTGCAATGTATTCTCAATATCATGAGAGGGAGGGGCCAGTAAATCGAGGCTAGATGGAATGATATCACTGGAGTTGATATGTGCAAACAGATAACATTCTGTGTACACACACCAGAAATAACAGTGACATTAATGCTCTTATTAAAAATAAAATTTGCTGATTTAGGTTTATCATTATCTATATACAGTACTGCCCTTGCTGTAATAGGTAGGCCAGCCACCTTGTATGCCCCTCCAATGCAACCAATATATGGCTCTTGGAAACACACAATATCAAAATTCATCTCATAGGCCATAACCCTTGCCTCATCCATTATTGACCTATTCCTTTGTGCATTTAATTGTATAATATTTATATAATCATCCTCACTATGATATTTAAAGACTCCATACAGCTCAAATAAAAATTCACTATCCATTATTAACCTTCATACTTGCTATTTCCAAATCTCTAATATACTTTGGACGATTATTGTCCCAAACTGAATGATCACAACTTTTACCTTTCCTTTTACAATTGACACACATAGGACTCTTACCTTTATTAATACAGTCAGCAAATACATGCCTTCCTTGGGCTCAGTATCCACATGAAATAGTTTTATGGGAACAATAGTTTGCAGAGTGTCCAAAACCTAAACATTTAGCTATTAATGTGAATTTTCTAAATTTATGTGATGAATAACCAATAAATAACCTATTCCCCTGAAAAATACTCTTATACATCTGAGGATCAGCCCCAATTACCCAATTTATCAACTTGCTTTTGTTACCAGTTTTAAACCTAAATGATATTCCCTCCTTCACTTCTTCCTCAGTATGTCCATAATCTCTCAGGTTCTTACAATACAAGTCATTTACAATTTCTTCCTGTGTCATCTCCTTCGGAACATCATAAATTAATAAACTTGGATTGGTCAATTTAATTCTAACTTGTTTAATCCCCTTCCCAGTCAGTGCTTCTGACTCAATTATCTTACTTAAATCCTCCCTGTTGTCTGTTTCAATCAATAAACCTTTATTCCTAATTGTTCTTAAATTCCTTATCTTTACTTCTTCCTTTAAATCCTGTTTTAGAGTTGTAATCACAACATCCTTTATATCCTGACGTGGAAAATTTAGTATCATCCTGAGCTCTCAATATAACAATGTTATTTTGATGTGGTTTCTTACTTTTCAAATTCCTTTCTTCAATTTGTGAGTCTTTTAATACCTTAGTATTACACTTATGCTGGATCAAGACCTGTGAACCTTGATGTTTCACTATATCTGCATAAGTTTGATGCTGTTGCTGTTGATTTTCCAGGATCCCAGGCAGAAATGATTGAACTCTAACTAAATCATCAAATAAAGCAGCTTTTGTCTACAATTCCTCTACCCTTGCTTTTAGTCTCCATTATCTATTAATAAAGCTGTGGTAATTACTTCTAAGTCTATCCACTTACGCAACACAAAATTTGAAACTGCTTTTGTTACCTTATTACTCTCACTTGCTGTATAATCCACTAATAGTTTTTTTAAGCTTAGCAATTAACTTATATATTGAATTTACATCTCCCGGCCTACATTTTTGTTCATGAATATTACTGACAATGATATCACTCTGTGTTACGTTTGTTCCTGTGCTTCTACTAATATCACTGTAAAATCTGCCTCATCCAATGAATTAGGTTCTAAGTATATTTGAAGATCTTCAATCCCCTCCCTAATTTCCTCTATTTGCACACCCTTATCACAATACTCTGTCTTCTTTCTGTCTGACTAAGACCTGTATTTAGATTAGATCCACTACTTCTCCTGTATCTGTAGAAGCTTCGCCACCTGATCTACCTGTGTTAGCTAAGTTAGGATTTTTTCCTTTTAAATACTTTGCATCCAGTAGCTTCTTATTTTGATCTGAATGTAATTTTGGAATCCTAGAAGGAAGTGTGGGGAAATCACCAAACTCCTCCTTTTCTTTCCCCCCTCAATGTTTTCCTAGTAAGATCACTTTCCATTTCCTATAGCATAATCTGAGAGAGCACAACAAATAAACCATAAGAAACAACCAAACCTAAACTTACTGCTATCTTCCCGCTGTAACGATCAGTATACTATTTCCAACGATCCTATACTTTATAATCCAGAATGCACTCAATAATCTGCAATTCAGACCACCAAACAATAAAACACAATCTTCTAATTCCACCACAATATTTATTAAACACAGCTGAGCAGAACTTCTTAGGCCTCAATATTAAAGGACAACAGTACAGTACAGTACAGTACAGTACAGTACAGTAGGTTCCAATATGGCCGCCTCTGCTAACAGCTGTTAGCCTAAATTAGTAATTGAACACTATTAAATTAATTTAACTGGTTAATAAGTAATAATACAGGAACACAAGAAACAATAAAACTCTACCCGCAACAATCAGCGATAAATGTGGATTCAGTAATCCGATTTCGTCAGAGTCCACACTCCCACCCTTCTGCTGCAGTAGCTCGAAAGACTCCTACACAAGCCACATTCAATTTACCAATAATAATGTCACAGCAAACACGAGACAAAAAATCGTAGAACAGGAGAGTACTTGAACACGCTGAAGGAGAACCTCCTCGCGCTCAGCAAGGAACTACGTTGATACCTCAAGGAAGGACTGAAGGGCACATTTTGATGATGGGAATAATATGAGTTCTCAAATTTCAGTGGCATAAGGATCCCGTTTTAGCTTGAGAATCTTTTCGCAAACCCCCACGCTTAAATTTTTTCAGCTTTTAAATATTAATAACAAATTTCGGTAATTATTTGAGGAACCCCCTAAAGCATCTCTATGTATCACGAGGAATCTCCGGGGCACAGTTTGAGAAAAGGTGTGCTAATTCGTTACACCAATCTACTTCGTTTCGTTTGAACTTTGTTACAATGGTTTGTGCAATTTTTCGTATGGCATGTCAAAAATTTGGTGCGTCCAAAATAGGTCACCGCACAGTCAATCGATATTTATCTGCTGAACGTGTGTGTGTGTGTGTGTGTGTGTGTGTGTGTGTGTGTGTGTGTGTGTGTGTGTGTGTGTGTGTGTGTGTGTTAGCGTCAAAGCAACTACGGCTATGAGGCAACAATATATTACGCCTGTAGTCTGCGCGGGTAGCATAGTGGTATCGTCACCGTCCTCCCCACAAGGGGGTGGAAAAGGCCTGGGTTCGGATCCCGTCGATGACGCGAGGAATTTAATGGCTGTTTTTCACTCAGTGGCCGAGTTAGTTGGTCTCAGGCGTAGATCGCAAGGTTTTCCCCCAAGAAATTGGGTTTTTTTCATCCAGCAAAACAGGCAAATCGACCAGAAAACACACGCAATTTACAGACATCAAACACACACCAATGCATATGAATTTAAAATATTCGGGTGGCCTAATATAATAGTCGATTATGTCTGTAAATTGCGTATATTCTATGATGTTTGCTTGACAAAAAAAAAAAAAAAAAAAAAAACAGTTTCCAGGGAGAAAAAAACCACCACGAAATCCTCGCCTGAAACCAAATAACTCAGCTACGTAGTAAAAAAAGGTCTATAAAAATTCCTCGTGTGATTGAGGTGATCCAAACCCGGGCATTTCCACTTGGTGAGGACGATGTTATATTTACTGTGCTACTCGAGGGGCTTCTGAATATTATATTATATTTAGGCCAACCGAATTAAATTCATCTGCCGTGCTGTCTTATGTCTGTTAATGGCGTGTGTTCTATGGTCGATTTGTCTGTTTACTGGACGAAAAACCGCAGTTTCTAGGGGAGAGGAACCTTGCTATCTACGCGTGAGACCGACTAACCCAGCCACGGAGTGAAAAAAGCCCATTAAAGTTCCTCGCGTTATCGACGGGATTCGAACCCGCACCTTTTCCACCCGATGTGGGGAGGACGGTGACGATACCACTGTGCTACACGCGCAGACTGGGCTTCTGACTAGCAAGAATTTAAGTTATCGATGTAACTTAATTATAGATGTTATTATATAATAGGGTGAGTATCCATTGTGCTACTTTGCGACGGGGCCGCTGATGGCAATAATTTATGTTCTGATTACGCTTAGACGTAATTATGTATTGGTGTGAGTATATATTGCTGTGGTTATCTGCAACGTATATTAATGCTATGAACTGTTTGTTGTAGGGCTTTAGGCGCATCAGCGACTCAGACCATATTGCTCCGTATATAATGTCTGGAGCAAATGGGAAGAAAACTTTTTAAATCAACGGAAAAGGTTAGGCCGGCAAAGGCAGATTATGAGAAATCGCTGGCAAAGAGAGCAAAGAGTGAGGATGAGGAATTCTTCACATTCATAAATGCAAAGAAGAGGACAAACCAGATCGGACCCTTATGTAATGGATGTGGGATAGTATTAGATACTCCGGCTGATGTTGCAGATGAACACAACAGTTACTTTGCACTGATATTTACAGAAGAAAAACCCGTTATGTCAATGAGAAATTATGGGAGTGAAGTTGAAAAATATGTAATTAATGATATTGAAATTTCACGATTATTTAATTAATAAACTTTCGAGCCTATAAGCACCTGAGATAGATGGCATATACCCTATAATTTAGGCCGCACCCTAGGGAGTGGCCTCCGTAGCCGAGTGTCAGGAGCGGGAGGGCAGTAGCACACGCTCCTTGAGTAGACCGGGGTTCAAGCCCCTGACTGTTAAATACGGTCGATCTGTCAACCCGCACTGGACCAACGTGGCAGATTATGGTCCATTTCCCTGAACATGAATTGTTGAGGAGGCTTCCATCCTGCAGTGGGTTGATAATGGCTGCAGTTTACCTTTTTTTTTTTTTACCCTATAATTTTAAGAGCGGCAGCATGTGAGTGCATTGAACCATTAAGGCTAATTATGAGAGCATCACTGGATTCAGCAGAGATTCAGTTGGATTGGAAAAGTGCCAATTTAACGCCAATACATAAAGGCGATTCTAAGAGCGTAGTGAGAAATTACCGACTGGTCAGTCAACTTCAGTAGCAGAGAAAATCATGGAAGCAAATGATCAAGGGTGGAATTTAGAATCATTTAGATAAAAATGGAATTCTGAAGCATGGTTTTGTAAAGGAAAAATCATGTTTAACAATTTTGACAGTTACCCTTGTGAGCTGGATTCAGAGAATAATTTCAACATTGTTTATTTAGATTTCAGCAAAACATCTGACTCAGTCCCACACAAGCGGTTACTTTATAAGCTGGAACAGGTTGGAATCACTGGGAAAATCCTTAGATGGATAGCAGGATGGCTTCGGGGCAGGAGGAAGAAGATTGTGGTAAATGGTTATTCTTCAAATTGGGTCAATGTAAGAAGTGGGGTTCCCCACTGATCAGTATTGGGACCATTGTTGTTTTTGATTTTCTTAAATGATATCAATGAAGGGATTTAGGGCATGTCTAAACTTTGAAGATGTAAAGATTGGTAGAGTAATTAAGGATGGATCACAGCCAAGCAGAGCTTCTTCAGAGCAACCTAGATAGACATCAAGGATGGTCAAAAAAGTGGCAGCTTTGCTTTAATCCAGCAAAGTGCAAGGTGTTAAATCTCGGTAACAGTAACCTCAAAATAACTCATACACTTGGTGGAATTGAATTAAAGTCAGTAGTGGAAGAAAGGGACTTGGAAGTTACGATACGATCAGACATGAAGTTCTCCCAGCATCGTAGACAGGTTGCTAGGAAGACTCATGGTGTCCTATCGACGATTTATCGAACATTTGCTAGTAAAGATGAGGCCATCAAAATCCTATTTTATAAGGCTATTGTTAGACCACACTTGGAATACTGTGTTCAAATATGGAGACCGTACCTAAAAAAAGACATCGGGTTTGAAAGGGTCCAAAAGACGGTAACTCGCCTAGTGAGATCGGCAAAACAGCGTTTTTATGACTTCGAATATGTGGGTGCACAGGTTGGAAACTAAACTAGGCAATTTAGAGGAGACTTGATTGAGGTGTTTAAGGCTCTGAAAGACAAAAGTAAAACGAACGAGGGCGAAATTTTCACGGTTATAAGTGATTCTGGAAATAGGGGCTATAAATTCAAGTTACGGGGGAATAAGTTTAGACTGGATTGTAGGAAGTTTTATTTTAGCCAGCGGGTTATAAATTACTGGAATAAGTTACCTAGATGAGTGGTAGAGGCTGACAGTTTGGGTAAATTCAAAAGGTCAGCTAGATAATTATCTACGGAGGACAAGAGAACTTTCATTCCTCATATCCAAACTATCAAAGAAAAGATAAAAAATTACATCACTATGTTAGCACGCTTTACCCGCAAGGACTGGGGTCTTAAAGGACCAACTCAACGCCTTTTATACTCAGCAGTATTTATACCAATTGTCACATATGGAGCTGCAGTATGGTACCACCGAATGACTTTAGTGCATGCTCAACGTAAAATTCAGCAAATTCAACGACTTATGCTACTACAAATGACCCGCGCATGTAGAACGACATCAACTACCGCCCTACAGCTACTAACAGGCCGCCTCCCTTTGGACCTCCACGTCGCTTTTATCGGACTTTCTCATGCCATCAAGAAGAATAAGGAAGCTGAATTCCTCACTATTCAAACCCGTACGGATACCGACATCAAACAGGAACATAAACGTGTGTGGCTACAATTCATAAACTTATGGCAAACCCGCTGGAATAACTCCACAACTGGTGCAACTACTAAACTTTTCCTTCCTGTGGTAACCTACATCAACAAGCAACGTTCCACTTGGTTCTTCCCTAACGTCTATGCTTCCTTCCTATTAACTGGCCACGGGTCCTTCAAGAGACGCCTTCTAGAATTCGGCCTAGTCGAGGATGCCCTCTGTACCTGCGGAGAACCTGAAGACTGGGATCACGTGATGCACTCATGCAACATATACTTAGATCTAAGAAACCAACTACTCCTAGACCTCCACACTACATCACTTCGGCCAGAAACCAAGTTATTGGAATCTAATGATGCCTTCCGTGCACTGACCAGTTATGCCAACGAGGTCTTTCGTCGTCGCTGGCATCACCTGCAACTCCCGAACACTACTCCTGGATAACCTCCTCTAGACAGCAACTGATACCCAGCACCGGAAACTTCCAGACATGAAACTGCAAATGGCGGACAGCCCTGTCGACGCCGCTCCGTGATTCTCCATTGTGACGATCCTGGACTGTTTAATTTGAACTTTACCTATTCTCTTCTTCCTACCCACAGTCTTTCTCCAGGACTCCCACAACTGCACCTAGCACTCTTCCTGCTCCGTTTCGCCTGGGAGGATGCCTACGCTCTGTCATCCTCGCTATCTTGTCTGTCTTCCACTTTCTTTCCTGTCTCTTCTCCGCTCTTTCCTTGGCCCTCCCCACTCTCGCTCCTGCAAGAGTGTGGACGGCCCGTCAGATGTCTTTTACTCCCTGGTCCGGCTCCTCGTGCCAGTGGACGGATGCTGGGAGGCTCCTTCCTGGTGATCGCGCCTCCCAGTAACGAAGAGGCCAGTCAAACAACACAAACAACACACTACTCACACATAACCCACACTGACTGGCTTTGCTATGTTAACAGAGTATTTAACGCGGATTTGTGGGAAACCACGGGAACCGCATAACAAAAAACACTATGTCCACTATGTCCACACACACTATCTGCGGAGGAGGGAAACGCATTGGTTGTCTGTTTTGTTTTCTTTTATTATTTATTTTATTTTTATTTTACTATTTTTTTTTCTTTCTTTTTTGGCTGGTGCAGCATAAGCCTTAGGCTTCTTGCACCATATGGCCATTACTAATACTAACTCAGCCGCGTTCTGAAAAAGGCCATGAAAATTCCTCACGTCATTAATGGGATTTGAACTCAGATATTTTCCCCTGCTGTGGAGAAGATGGCGATTCTACCAAATGTACTTCCCAAGAGGGCATGATATGAACTATCTCTCTATGACGTATTTCTTTCCTGTTATAAAAATTATAAATACTGCTAAATAAAACGAACACGTCTGATAAAAGAATTATTTACTGACTCCTTCAAATACGATGTATTGTGGTTGCAGGATTTTTTTAATTAGAAACTAAGCTAGACCACGACTAATGTGTGGTTAAAAGAGCATATAACATGCAGAATGATGAAAAGGCCACACAACTCTCCAAATTAGCCATTTTTCTTTCTTAACACGAAATAGTTAAAATTTGTGACGCACGTGGCAACCCTATGCATTTTGGGTTATTTATACGAAAATAGTTAATTCGTACTCCCGAATTATGCTTACTTCCAATATCTTTCATATCTGCACATATAGATTTTCATTAAATAAATACATCGAGTAAAGTGTATTGTGTAATAAACACATAAAAACTCCTCAAATGGGTTACATGGATTTTCATATTACACTGTAAAAGAAAGTAACCTGTAACAACGAAGTAAATAGATTATGAATATATTTTACCTTTATTAAATGGCATCAATGCACTTGTGGATAAGAGGGAAAGTCGCGAATTAGTGATAATCCAATGATAGTTTGATTCTCCCGTTTGGGTCCTGTCAGCAATCTACAATTTAAAAATAATAATAATAATAAATTAATTCTAAATAAGATGAAGAGCAACAAAACATACAATACCAAACATTACAAAACCAGTTAAAATAAATTCGAAATGGAAAGTAATAGATTTCTATAGCTTTAAGCAATAGATCAAAAAGTCTTCCATGCAGAAATTTCTTTGAATTTCATTTATCTTATCAAAGAGTGGAGATAAATCGTTACGTATATAATTTTTTCCATTGCAATCTTCCTGCTTTTTTTCCCGATATTTCTGTTCTCATGGATACCAGTTATCGGAAAAGGTTCCAATTATCTATTATTACACAACACCCCGCTATCATCAAACGAGTCTCATCAAGTGAGAGATCAGTCCATAGCATAAAAGAGCGCTACAAGCATCCCTCTCACGAGCATTTCCTCAGAAGATAGAATGTGAATCTTGAGTAGGAAACAGTTCTAAATCATTAATAATCCTCCCTTCAAAGACAGTAATATCTAGATATAGTGAACGGCTGAGCACTATTCTTAGAAAATTTAGTGATGCAATCAGTGACCCTAACCAATCATAAGTGTATGACTAACTCTATAATTAAACTGCATAATATTTTAAAATGCATTTCTATAGTCCGGTGTGTTTGCGTAACTTTCCATCAGTGGAGCGTTCACAATTAGTGTCTCCGTCTTTTCCACCCCCCCCCTTTTTCAGTTTCAATCTTCCACAACCGGTTTTGGATGTTTCTTATTAGACGTAAATCGTATGGGAGGAAGCAATGTATGTTATACGGTACAGTTTCGATATAACGGACTCAAAAAATGAAAGGTCCTTTACAAAACGTTTGATATTTTTAAGGTTCACTCAAAAGTGGGTGAAAAATTTGCTTCTTAAGGAATATTCATCCTAACCTATAATTAAGATAAAATTATCTTAATTATAAAATTTTACAATTAAGATATAAATTATTTTCGATATTTTTTTAACAATTTAGTGATCCTGTGCATTCTAATTCCTCGTAATATAGAAAATCAAAACAACTTGAATAAATGTTATCTCTCGAGCAGTCTGGATGTCTAATCACTTGTAGAATAAACCCAGTTCCGAGAATGGCTTTACAGGATTGGGGGGGGGGGGGGAACTAAGATTCTTTGGAAAAACCCATTGCTTATTACTAAATTTTGAAACAACCCAAGCATTTTTAAGTGCGCTAGCATATGCATGTATGCAAAAAGGGCCTATTGTCTTCGCTATGTCCGTCCGTCTGCATTTAATAACTCGACTCATAATGAAAGAATTTTCGAAAATTTTATATTTGGCTCTTTTAGACAGGTTTGTCGAGCCATCACAAATTTCATTAAAATCGGACCAATACAAATCTGGCAATTGTATTATTTCTTAGTGTGTCCGTCTGTATGTAATAACTCGACTCCCAGTAGATGGATTTTCATAAAATTTCATATTTAGCTCTTTTAGAAAGATTTGTCGAGTCAGCAAAAATTTTCTTAAAATCGGAGAACCAATAGAAATCCGGTAATTATTAATTATCTTTGTCAATCCGTACGCTTGTAATAATTCTACTCTCAGTGGATGAATTTTTATTAGACTCTCTTTTGGAACGATTTGTCGGGCCTTTCCAAATTTCATTGAAATCGGAGGTATAGAAATTCTCCAATTATTATATTTTATTATTTTTTTTCATAGGATACTCATGTATCGTACATTATAGCAGAAGCACTGAACCTAGATAGCAGAATCCTAGCGTCACAGATCCAAAGAAATTCTAGCTCACTTCACCAGCGAGTGGAATCAGACCGGACAGCTCTTTTCCATCAGTGAAGACACTATAACTTTTAATGTGTAAACCTTAAGAATTGTTTGTTTCATCTTGTTAATAGAAAGAGTTAAATAAAATACACCGAGTATGGCTTTGATTTACCGTTCCAACGAGTTGTGTTGATATTTATTACTCTTGAATAACATTTAAAGTATTATTATTGTATAAAGAAAGTAATTAGCTTTTTAAATTTTTGCAAATATATTTTCTGTTCATGTTTAAAAAAAATGAAGCAGTGGATATCATGTCTGTTGCCGTGAGCTGTTTGGAGGAATGATTGGGTAATCTGGCATGTGCGCAGAAACGAAATGTCCTCAATTCAGACTTAAAAGTAATTGCTTTTTGCCATTTTTTTTTTTTTTTTTTTTTTGTTATAACTCATGAATTGTTGCTATCTGCTAACATGCCTGAAATGTAACGCACCGTGTATCGAAATTTTGTTAATGTTTTTTTCGTAAAAATCTTTTTAAATCTTATTCCAGAGAATGGGAAAATGAGGTGAATAGTATCCACGGGGAGATCGTCATCAGAAGAGCAGTCTTCCAGGGAGATGCCCTGAGTCCACTGTAGTTCTGTCTGACACTCAACCCACTGTCCACCATGCTCACCCGATGTACATGGATGACACAAACGCTGTACCGTTGCGGTACAGCGTTTGTGTCATTGCAACTGAGAATAAACCCCAACAGCTACTCTGGATCACTGAAGAGTTCAGCACTCACATCAGGATGCAATTTGGCCAAGACAAATACGAGCCTCATAGACTGCATCAAGGACATCCAGTGGGACGAAACTACCAGCTGAAACAGGAGAAGAGATGCTTCTCCTGTTTCAGCTGGGAGTTGAAACAGGTAGTTGTAGGTCTCTCCGTCTGTCCATGACAGACGGAGAGACCTACAAATATCTGGAGATGATGCAGACTCAACAGCTAAAACACAAGGAGATCAAGGCCCGCCTCACTGAGAAATACCATCAGAGACTGAGAAACCTGCTTAAATCAAAGCTGAATGGCTCCTGCCATTCAGCTTAAATCAAAAAGATTCATAAAAAGTCCTTTACTCATAGAAAGACTCATAAAATGTCCTCCGTCATCGACGGGATTCGATGACGGGAGGACTTTTTATGAGTCTTTTTCACAACATGGCTGAGTTAGTCGGTCTCAAGCAAGGGAAGTGTGGTTTTTTCTCCCGGAAACTAGGGTTTTTCGTCCAGTAAACAGAAATCGACCACAAAACATAAGCAATTTATAGACAATATACACGGAGCAACATGGCCTTAGTTGCCGATGCTCTTAAAACTCAACAACAACCAACCAACCATAACTATACACACCTACGCAGTCCCAGTACTCCTTCGGGATCATATATTGAACCAACAACGAGCCGGAGAAGATTATGAGATCGACCAGGATACTGTCGACCAAGAGCCGCCAGCACTACCCGAAGTCAGTTATCGAGATACTGGCCATAGCCCGAAAAGAAAGAGGGAGGGGTTTGATATCAACGTGGCGCTGTGGTCGCGTTCTGTATCAGTTTACGTTTGACTTTTGTGAATTATTAATTATAGTTTTAATTATTTTACAGCCGATTTTGCACTGTAACAGTTGTTTCTACGGGAACTGTTTCTCCCAGCCTTTGTGATAAATGCTTTACTGATCGTCAGATAAGTGTTTTTACCTTGATTACACCGGATTTATAATCGTTAGGCTTAGTTGCCTTCCACATAACTTATATGCCTGGATTGTATTGTTATTTGTAGTTATTAGAAATTGTCAAATCGCTTCATGTGAGATATTATAAAGTTCAAATAATATTGTTTGGGCTGCATCGTATCTTTTATTATTAATTGAACATTTCCTTGCATATCATCATTCTGCATAAAAAGGATGCTGCAAATTTGTACTATATGTGACGCTATGTGCGATGAACACTTAATGTGGTAACATCTGTTCGCACTTCTACTGCTTTAGCTGCGTTCCCTCCAATCGCAAGCTAACTAGAAAAGCCCGCAACCGTTGGAAGTGTGGGGATTGCCTCCCCTCTAAATCTTCCACCTACTCTTCCAGTTTTCGTTCATCTAATACTGATATTACTTCTAATGATAGTTCTAAAAGATGTTTAGTCAGTCGCACTGATGATCTGAAGCTTGTATTTAACGAACTTAATTCTGTCAGAGAACGTTGTTTGGCTATAAATGCTGCATCCAGCAAGCAATTTCTAAGCTTGCAAGATCTACTAACAAAAACGTTATCTGAAATGCTATCCTTGCAGCGTAGTAATTCTTTGTTATCTAGCCTTCTCGAACGGCAAATTGATGTAACAAGTAACCTCTTGGAGTCAATGAATAGTCTACTACAAAAAGTAGAAAACGTATTCCAAATGCACAGTAAGGATTCTACGCATGATGCTTCGACTTACCCTCAACTTATTTCCAGCTCTACTGTAACCGAAGACTGTACATCTGTCATTTCATCTCGTGTTTGTGTCTGCTGTTCTGACATTGTTTTCACTGCAGTCCAGTGCACACTGTAAAAACTATATATGTCAGCGTTGCCTCAACTTTCTGCCTGATGATGTTCGTACAAACCAGAATCCTGGATCTCACATTTGCCTTAAGTGCTACTTTACTTCTCCGTCTACTGTTGGCCCTCTGAGTGTCTCCCATTCAGCACCAATCTCTGATCAATTGTCGCCTCATCTTCAATCTGTAGCAAGTTCTAATGGGCCTCCTGTCTCTACAATCTCATCTGTCTCACCTCAGCTTAACAGAATTGAGCATCTCTGCAAAATTCTTCTTTCCAGGGCTCCCAGTAATGAACCAGCAACCAATCCTGAAATTATGCAAGCCTCGGTCTCATCCTCTTCCTGCACAAACTGTCACCCTTCATATTTTTCTAGGCTACAGTCTAACACTGTGCCCACTGGGAAATCCCAAGGCCTTTCTCCACTTCATGATGTACAATGTAGTGTTCCAAGCTTGTTCTTCACATCCTTCAACTGTGGAACTACCAAAGTTCCTAAGCCTCACCCAACAAATACTATCAAGCAAGCTTCCATTGCTGACGCTTTTGATTGTGAAAGAGTTCATCCAGAATGATCACATAGAACCTATCCCAGTTCCTCCTGTCTTACATCCTAAGCAGGTTTTCTTCAGTGATTCTCATCAACCAGCTGAATCTATAAGTCTTGCCACGTCATTATCGTTGAATTTGGATGGTAAAACTACTTCCAATCAAATTGCTCACTTGTCTTTGGATGCTGCCCAGTTACCTACTCCTCTGTCTGACAATGTCAAGCTCTCCACTACGCCTTCAAATATATTTCTCCATTCTACTTGCTCTTCTGAAGTATTCATCCCGAATAATGTGAATGGCCCTACAAAAGCACTTCAGCCCTTCGCTTTGACAGGTCAGTTCTTGTCCTGAGTCTGCGAATAGTCTTTGCCCCACCAATTATAATCAGCGTCTATCTAATAAACAGTCCACAACATCAGCTGACGTATCTCGTTCTTCAGCTAACGGAAGTAGAGCACCCCTATTTGCCTTCGAAACTAATAAGAGCTCAAGATTTCAACTGTTCCTCGCCATGCTCGGTCTTTCGTCAGTCGGCTTGCTCTTTCCACAGATCCTTCGGATATTGAGGAGTTTCTCAAAATTGAGTTTGGTCTTCACACCTCTGTGAGGAAGGTATCTACTCGTTATCCCGATTATGCGTCGTTTCTAATCTTAAGTAATTCATCTGAGCAAGCATGTATATTAGATACTGATATTTGGCCAGTCGATGCTATTATTAAGCCGTACATGTCGTCTTCTTGGCAATGCTGCCCATCTTGTCAAACCTACTCCTACTAGCTAACAGTCATCTTCTCGATGTTTATCAAGGTCGTTATCATTATCGTTACTATTTTATGTAAATTGTAGAAGTGTTGTAAAAAATATGACTGCTTTTCGTCTCTTCCTTCTGCAAAAAACTTTTTCCATAGTCGCCCTTACTGAAACCTGGTTACATCCACACATACTTGATAGTGAAATTTCACCTTTCTCCTATTCTGTCTGTCGTTTGGATTGAGACTCGAAGGGTGGTGGTGTTGCTATCTTTACCCATCACTCGGTCAAAGTGCTTTAGTTCACTAAACATTCTTCCATTGAAGGTATCTCTTTATTAGTTAATCATGCAGTTAATCATTCTCTTGCTTATGCTTTTTTACCTTGTTCCCCCAGTTTCTTTAGCCACCATTCAACAATCAATTAGAGGATATTATAGATACAGCGATCTTATTGAAACCTCCGAAAGCAATTCCACTTATTCTGGGTGATTTTAATGTCCCAACTGCTTGCAGCATTTGGCTTAGTAATGCTTAACTCAAATCTGCAACTTGCCCACCCGGAACTCCTCTTACCTTGATTTAGTTTTTACCCATTAATCAATTCTCTTCTCAATTTCTAAGGGTGATAATTTCATCCGATCAGATCACTTCCCTATTGTCGTAGATTTCCTTTCTTTTATTTGAGAACCTTCCTTTGACAGGTACTATTTTAGCTTTAGGCACACAGACTGGATTTGGTTAAATCAATTTCTGGGCAATCTTGACTGGATTCCAATCTATAATTTTGAATCGATTGATCATTAGGTTGAGTATCTGTACTTAATCCTCCATTCTGCAATATCTGAGTTCGTTCCCATCAAATTCTCTTCCGCTAATCGTAGTAACTTCCCTCACTGGATGTCGAACAAGCTTGTGTATTTAATTCGTCGCAAAAATTATCTTCATAAAAGGTATTTAAAACTCAAAACTAACTTTAGCTACTTTTGCTTTTCTTCCCTTAGACGCCATGTTAAGGAATTACTAAATCTCAATATTTTCATTATCTTCACTCGGTTGAAGCCGAACTTACTCGGAATTTCAATTCGAGACCATTGTGGTCCTATCTCAAACGGCTATCGAGATCTCCTAGAATTCCTATGCTAATTAATGATTCAAATATCTCTATCAAATGTCCTCTTGGCATTGCTAACATGTTTGCTACGCACTTTTCGAAACTTTGTTCTTCCGAAGAGCAACGTTCTATCCCTTGTTATCCGTTTGAATATAATAGTAATGACAATTTTGATAGATTAGTTCTCACTACTGATGATGTCCAGTCAGCCATTTCTCGGCTTACAGATTTCACTTTCCTGGCCCCGATACCTTCCCTGCTCTTTTCTTCAAGAAAAGTAGTTCGTCTTTAGCTCCAGTTCTTACAAATATCTTTAATTACTGTCTTCTTCATGGCTGTTACCCTTCATCGTTCAAAGAGGCTTATATCATCCCGATTTATAAAAAATAGGGGGATAAAGCTATGCCTAATAACTACCGACCTATTACTATACTGAATACAATTGCGAAAATTTTTAACTCCTACTTTATAAATATCTTAGTTTCTATCTTCACCCTTTTATCAATAATCATCAATATGCTTTTCTTCCTAGGAAATCAACTGTTTCAAATCTTCCTTTTCTCATTTCCTACAAACTAACCTGAGCAAAGGAAATCAAATTGATTCGCTTTTCCTTGATATTTCACATGCATTTGACTCTGTCCACATCGATCTTTTGCTGTTCAAGCTATCATCGTATGGTCTACGATCCCTTTACTAGATTTGCTTGATTCACTGCTTAGAAACCGTAAACTATCCGTAATAATTGATGGTACTTCATCGACTCCGTTTACTCTTTCGCAAGGTGTTCGTCAAGGCTCACCATTGAGTCCGCTCTTCTTTATTGTTTATACTAATGATTTGTCAACCTTATTTCAGCCTGTTAATGTTGAGTGGCAACTCTATGCAGATGATATTAAAAACTTTACAAAGTTATTCGTTCTTCAATTGACAGAGATGAACTCCAGTCCTGTCTTGATTCCCTCTCACTCTGGCTCAATAAAAATAACTTGTTTCTAAACCCGTTAAAATGTAAATTATGTCGCTTTCGCTCGAATCGTGTAGTTAGACCCTCCATCCTTACTGATTATTATATTCGAAACTCTTTAATTGCAAATACTGATTCATTCAAGGATTTAGGTGTCCTATTTCGATCTGACCTTCATCCCTCTTCCCTCGTTGATCATGTAATATCTCACAATTCTAAACTTCATGGATTAATCAAGCTTTCTTCCTCTGTTTTCAAGACTGACAAAGTTATAATTCTTCTATACAAGCAGCTTATACTTCCCATTTTTGATTATTGTGATATTATCTGGTCCCCACAACAGGAATATCTTTCTCACAGACCTCAAAAAATTCAAATTAAATTCATTAAATTCTTATGCTATAGAAATCACATTGCCTTTCACCGTCGAAATTATGGTGCTCTTTGTGGTCGCTTCAGAATCATTCCACTTCACTCTAGACGACAACTCCATGGGTCTCTTTTTGTTTACAATATCATAAACTCTGTTATCGATTCTCCATCTCTTCTTGCACAAATACCTTTCGCTATACCCGGTTTAAATTCTCGTTATAAAATTAATTTCTCACTGCCTGTTCCTCGTACTCAACACTTACTTGGTAGTCCTCTGTTTCGTTTTCTTCAGGTAATGAATAAGTACAATACTGATTTTACTCTTAATCCATCTATCTATAAGAATTTGCTTATTACTCTCTTTTCTTAATGTCGATTTTTGTATATATTTTAATTCTAGTTCTATATTGATTACTACTGTTTTGTATTTTATGTAATTCTTAGCGTTCTCACCTTTGTTTAGGGTCTGTGTGCCCTGTGTGTGTGAGAAACGTGTATATAAATAAATAAATAAATAAATATACCTCAATGAACAACAGAAGAAGGCGATTATGAATCTGAGAGATTAATTCCAGGTAAACAGAGCACCAATCTACCATGCCGTAAGGAAGATAGACAAACGGCACACATCGCTCAACCTCAACAACAAGGAGAACCAACTCACCTACAAGACAGGAGAAACAAAGACAGAAAGACGGACGAAGAAGGCACTCCAGGGCAGACACCAACTACAGTGGCCTCCATCAAGACTACGTAGATAACATGGCTTCCAACGCATGACTCACGAGCAGGAGGCTCTTCCCCGAGACCGAAGAATTCATGCTCGCCATCGAAGACCAGGTAATCAACACCAGGAACTGCAGGAAATACATCGCCAAGTACTCTGGAGTGACATATGACACATGTCTACGATGCCATCAGGCCCCTGAAACAATACAACCTATCACTGCGGGATACAGAGTTATCTGCCAGACGAAGTATACACAGTTACAACAAGGTCGCCAGCATAATACATTAAAAGGTGCGCAAAAATATCAGTTGATGAAAGAAAGTGTACTGTATTACAAGTACAAATCCTAGGAAGTACTAGAGAACTAGAACTGCCCAACACCACCATGATAACAGACAAGACGATCCCGCACAAACAGACCAGACATAGCCTTCATCGACAAGAAGGAAATATCTACCCACCTGATCCATATTGCTTTTCTACCTCAATCAGCATGCATAGGAGAAAAAGTTAAGAAGTTTTCTTCTGCTATTATTCGAATAACGAGGACAAAATGGAGCTTGGGAAGAAGGCTTTGGTATTATATTACAAAGCAATTTTTCTTCCGATCGTTGCATATGGTGCAAATGTTTGGTACTTCAAGGTTATTAATGTTAAAGTTAAGAAAAAAAATTAGTCAATTCAAAGGAAAATGATTCTGTAATTGTTTCGAATTTGCAGAACTATTTCGACCAATGCCTTGCAGGTTCTGTAGGGCTTCATGCCACTTGATCTATTTGTGGCATACAGGGCATTGTGTTATTTTCTACGTAAAGGTATTTCACTTAATTTTATGGGTTATATATCTGACATAACTGCAGACCGTTATGTCAGAAAAATAAAATCATGAGTTATCTGATAAATGTTTGACAGAATAGATTGGATTGTAGTGATACAGGATTGGTGACAAGACTCTTCATACCTAAAGTTTCTTTTGTTTCAGGTAATAAGATTAAGAAATGTTTTTTTCCGGAAATGGAAACAGGTTATTTGCTTACAGGTCATGCCTCATTTGATTTTAAGCTGTGTTATTTTGGATTGGTGGATAGTCCACTGTGCATTTGTTCATGTGCAGAGTCTTGGTGCCACATTCTGCATGACTGTTTAATATATGAGCAATTTAGAATAACTTTAAAGAATGTTATACGTACCAAATTAGATAAATGGTAATGAACATGTACAGTGTATGCCTTTTAAATAGAAATAGGTAATGCTTTGCAGAATTATCTGTCGTCTTTTCTTAAGTACAGTGTATGCCTTTTAAATAGAAATAGGTAATGCTTTGCAGAATTATCTGTCGTCTTTTCTTAAGACGACAAATATCTATATTATTATCGTCTGTGTAAAGGACTTTAGGTACAATTTTTTTATTTATCCATCCCCCCGGGTTTCAGTCTTGGTCATAGTTGACTGTTATTTAATTTTTTTTTCTTTTCAATTTATTATTATTATTATTTTTTAATTTTTGTTATTGTTTTATTTTTTATTATTTTTTTATTTTATTATTTATTTATTTATTTTATTATTATTTTTTAAATTTTTGTTTTGTTTATTTATTTATTTTACTTTTTTTTAGCAATCCCGCTCCCAATTTGCCCAGACCTGCACTACTTCCGGTGGGTGCGGGATTATAGTGCAAATGCACAGACAGCGCATTTGCACAGACAGCTCGTAGACCCATGCCCGGCTCCATGTGCCTAGGGATGGGCACCAGGTGGCGGACACCTAGCTGGTGCGTAGTGACTATCCCTAGGCTATCTGGTTATACTTTTTTTTTTTTTTTTTTGTTTTATTGTTTTAACATATTACACATAGACACATTTAATACAGATTATACAGCTGAAGATGGACATAGGTCCGGATGCCACCGTAGACATATATACATATACTACTGTACTGATCCATATTGCTGGTGTTGGGCACTGTTGTACGTCCAACACCAGCAACCTCCAAAAAACCTACAAGGAAAAGATCGGAAAGTACCTAGACCTAAGACAGGAAGTCAAAGAAATGAGGCATATGGAACAAGTAATGACCATCCCAATCACCGCGTCAACCACTGGTATTGTGCTAAAGAGCCTCCATGGAACTCCAAAAAGCTACGATAACTACGCACTTAGTAGCAGTACCGTCGCGGGGTGGGAATACAACCATCAAGAGAATAGAGAGGATATAATAATAATCATCTGAAATGTTTGGATGAAAATTGAGAGTCAAAAGATCTATATAGCCGTGAAAGTCTAGCATGTGATTTCTCTTTCTTTCTGTTCTCCTTCTCCTCCTCTTGCTGCAAAAAAAGCGAGTTGCATGTTTTTTTCCAACTGGCAAATGACGTTTTTCATCCTCAAAACAGAAAAATCAGCCAATGAACACATAATTTACATGTGCTATATATAGACTCCTCGCAGCATTTGTTACCTTGGCACAACTTCTAAACACAACAACAACAACAACAACACTCTTTTTCTGTCCGGTCCCTTCTCTAAAGTTTTACAATTGGAAATACCATATATCAGGCAATTTGGTATCGTTTTCCCATCAGTATAGATGCCCCTTAATACATAAATCAATAATTAGCATGCAAATAACACCACCATAGATAACGTATTATTTTGTATGCAGTAAAAATTACTTTTAGCCAATGGTTTTCAACCGGGGTGCCGCAACAACATTCCAGGGGTGCCACGTCATTTCTGTTTAAGTTACTTAAACTTATTATTTTTTTAATTTATATATTTATTTCATTATAGACAGATGTATGGTATCTTTTTAATTTTGTGGTGATCTATGATTGATGTTTACTTAGTACCTCTATATAAAAATAAAATTATTATATATAAATAAATATATATAATTTGTATTATGAATTGTAATTTTGTTTATAGTTATATTATTGTAATAACTAGCATATAACATTTTTTTTAATATTAGACATATACACAGAGAGAATCGGATCTAACAGGCAGAAAATTGAGTAGGGGTGCCGCAAAAGAAAATAAATTACTTAGGGGTACCGTTAGGCCAATGGCATAAAGTTTTATTCCAAATAGGAAGAATTAATTATTTTGACACCTGGAAAGTTTGAAATGTGAGCTTTAGATCTACTAAATAATCTGTTAATTATTTTTAATTTACCTTAGTGGTTTTATTAAAAAAGCACTAAGGTAAATTAACTGGTAAGGCAAAATGGTAGGCAATTGGCGGAAAATTAAATTAACGTGTGTCGTATCGCATCCCTAGTGATGTTTTGGTATAGATTCCCCAAATGTTTTGGGGTTTGATGCCCCACAGAGATGAAGTTATTAATTCAAACAAAATAGTATTATACAGAGTGTTCATTTTAAAAGTAAGCCCACAGACGATCAAAGGAAAATACAATTTATTATCAGAATAATTAACAAATAATAATTTATAAAAATGCTGGAAATGTCCTCAGTTGTTAGCAATACATAAATTCAATTTAATCATGTTGCTAGAAATGCGACAAAGAGTTTTTGTTGATACATTCATGGCCATACCTTGCAATACTTTGATATACTGAACGCTTCGTGCATTGCGTTCATAAGCTTTCTGCTTTAATAACTCCATAAAAATTGCAGACTGTCTGCCAGAGCAGGTCATGCAGTTTTTTCAATGATATATAAGAATTTTGCTAGCAGAGACAAGGAGGTGATTATCCCTTTGTATAAGGCAATGGTCAGGCCACACCTTGAGTACTGCGTACAGGTCTGGAGGCCTCATTTTAGGAAGGATGTAGAGTTGTTAGAACGAGTACAGAGAAGGGCAACAAGATTGGTGAGAGGAACAAAGGGGTGCTCTTACCAAGAGAGGGTTAAATGCTGCAAGTTGCAGCATCTGGAGACTAAGCACCTGCAATGTGATCTGATTATGGTGTATAAGGCCTTGAATGGTTTGAGAAGGATCAATGCTGATGGGATACTTCCGCTTGCTCAGATTAAGAACCTGAGGGGGCAGAGATTCAAATTGAGGAAAGACAGTTGTAGGATAGATGTGCGAAGTTTGTCTTTAGCCTGAGGATAGTTGATTGCTCGAACAGACTTCCATCTGTTGTTGTGGAAGTTGATAGTTTACATAAATTTAAGGCTGAAGTAGACAAACATTTGGAGTGACCGGATGGGTGAAATGGGAAGGGTTTTTGTTTTTTGGCTGATGCTATATAAGTTTTCTTTCTTGCATTATATGCCTCAACTAATGCTAATGCTAAGATAGTGGATGTAAAATCAGAAGACCAAGGTCACCAAAGCCTTGTGATATGATTCTATTCCAAAAAAACCCTTGCAACATTTCAGCGGTTGAGCGTGCGATACGGCAGGATGCCTTGTCCTGGCCTTCGTGGGTAACACAGTTGGTAGAATCGCTGTCCTCCCCACACTGGGTAGAAACGACTAGAGTTCGAATACAGCAAATGACGCGAGGAATGTGTAAGGGTCCAGCAAACAGCTAGTCGACCACGGAACACTCGCAGTTTACAGACATATTATATATGGCGCAATATGGCCTAAGTTACTGATGCACCTAAAACCCTTCAACAACAACAGCCCCATCTGTCGGAGTGAGATGACTCATTTTCCTCTAGAAATTCAACGAACTGCATTGTGATGCCTGGTAAACATCAGAGGTGACCGTTTGTTCAAAAAATATAGGCCCAACTATCCTTCGTTTTGTGAGCAATGTAAGGGAGTTTTGAAAATCTGCACAAAACATGTGCGGATTTTCAACACTTCATATTCTCCAATTTTGGCTGTTAATGCAGCCAATCCCACGCTTTGTCAGTGAAATAAATATTATTCAAAATATCAATATTTTCACGGCGAAGTAAACTTTTAAACCAGAGACATTACCATAATCTCTTAACATTATTCTGAAATTGATACTCATGCATATTGTGGATTCGGTTTGGAAAAGGTTTTAGGTGTTTTCTCAGAAAAATGAGCTGAACCAACTGATATCATTTCTGAGTATATCATATAGCCTATGTAAATTATTATTGATTATTTCAGAATAAATGCCACCAAGATAGTATAAAAGAAAAGCAGAAAGGAGTAGAGAAAGCCTGTGGAAAAAGATGTTAACTGAAACCGCTGATAAAAAAAAAAAAAAGTTAAAGAAGAAAATATGAATATTACTGAGGCAAGTCGAAGTTCTGGTATTCCATCTCAAACACTGCACTGCGGTATTTTAAAAAAAAATTTCGAAAAACGTGGTTTTTGAAAACAGTCAGGAAAAAAAAAAAAAAAAAACAACGCAATGTATTTTGTTAAAAACAATCATTAGATTGTTTTTCAAGCTGAAAATGTGGATTATAAATCACAAAGAGCAAAATCTCTCTATTTGTCCAATTGTAGTTAAATTTTAACGCTCTACAAATGATTCTAAAAGAATCAAAATAAAACATTTCACGAAAATCCACCAATCAGTCTAGTTGCTACATGCGGATGGACCATGAAATAATAATTTCATGTTTTTACTGCTCCAATTTCAGTTAAACTGGGAATGGATCGATATATATTTCTAAAAGAGCCAAATATAAAATTTCATGAAAATCCACCCACTTGAAGTGAGTTATTACATGCGGACGAACAAAAAATAATAACTGTTGTATTTCTATTGGTCGATATTGATGAATTTTGGGTTGCTTCGACAAATCTTTATAAAAGAGCCAAATATAAAATTTTCATGAATATCTATTCACTGGGACTGGAATTGTTACATGTGAACGAACGGACGGACAGACAGACAGACGGGTGAACGGAAGGACAGATACGTTAAAGACAATAGGTGCTTTACGCATATAAGCTAAAAGGTTACACTGAGTGGCCATTTTATTAGATTCGCCAACCTAACAGCCAGTAGATCTCCTCTTTAGCCCTCAGAACAGACTGGATTTCGTCGCATGAACTCAACCAAGCGTCGAACGCGAGCTATGGAGATGCTGGTCCATGATATGACTCAATTCCTTCCCATAGTAGTTGCAAATTAGATGGTTGCGAATCTGTGCTCCAAAGAGCTCTCTTCACCTCATCCCAAATGTGTTCAATTAAAATGTAATCCGGCGACTGGGAATGTCGCTACAGTAGAGGGAATTCACTCTCATGTTCCTGGAACCAGTTCTGGATAATTCGGTCTGTTATACGGCGCATTATCCTGTTGAAAAAACCCATTTGAAGATTGATACACTGAATTCATTAAAGGAGATGCATATGGCCAGAAAAAAGTTACAGATAATCTGTGGCATCCAAACGTTTCTTAGCTGATATCAAGATGGTCCAATGTACACCACGAAAACATATCCTACACTATTACAGCACCACCACCACTAGCCAGCATTTTTGACACCTTGTAGGATGGGTCCATAGACTCGTGCTGTTTTTGCCGTATTCTGCTTCTCCCACCAACCTGAAAACAACAGAAGCCAGGATTCGACAGACCAGGCAACGTTTTTCCAATCCTCGACCGTACAATGTTGGTGTTCTTGATTCCAATGTAGCTGTGCCTTCTTGCTGACAAGAATGGAACAGTTTGGTCATCAGCTGTGTACGTGACAAGGTACGGCCAGTCGCGCATTCTGAAATGCCTCTTTCGTTACAAACTAGTGTGCTGGGTTGTTATGCGACTGACTGTAGCCTTTCAATTATCCTTCACAAGTCTTACCAGCCTCCGTTGGCCTCTCGCATCAACGAGCTGTTTCCATCCAATGGCTGGATGTTATTTGGGTATCGACTAATCTCCGTACACCGGAGACAGTGATACACGAAAACTCCAACAGGGTCACTGTTCCCGAAATACACATACCAGCGAGTCTGGCGCCGGCTACCATTCTACGCCAGATTTACTTAAATCGTTTGTCTTACCTATTATCCCACTGAACTGTACACATCATTGAGTACCTGTTTTATATAGGAAGGAACGAATACGTGACTGACGGATTTTTCCATTTCATGAAAAGGTTAGATATGCCTAATACAATGGCCACTCAGTGTACATGCCGTATAGGGCTTACAATACCGGGATCCTGGTCATTTTTTTTCCGGTATTGAAATACCCGTATTGATACAAAAAATACTGGTTTTTCGGTACTAATTGAAAAAAATATTTGTTTATAATTTAATCACATAAAGGTTATAAAATCACCTTTATGTGATTATGACGTCGTTAGCTCTACTAGTAAATGTTCGATAAATCATCGATAGGACACCATGCAACATTGCAACCTGTCCACAATTCTCGGACAACTTCATGTCTGACCGTATCGTAAATCCCAAGTCTCGTTCCTCCACTATTGACTTTAGTTCAACTCCACCAAGTGTATAAGTTATTTTGGGGTTGCTGTTCCCCAGGTGTAAGACCTTGCATTTTGCTGAATTAAAGCATAGCTGCCACTTTTCTGACCATCCCGGAAGTCTATCTAGGTCACTCTGAAGAAGCTCTGCTTGGCGGCGATCATTAACTACGCTACTGATCTTTACATCATCTCACGCCCTCCATCCCTTCATAGATGTCATTTAAGATAATCAAAAACAACAGTGGTCCCAATACTGATCCTTGGGGAACCCCATTTCTTACATTAACCCAATCTGAGGAATAGCCATTTAACACAACCCTCTGTCTGGTGCCCTGAAGACATCGTGCTACCCATCTAAGAATTTTCCCTATGATTCCAGCCTGCTCCAACTTACATTAACTTAAATAAACTATGATTCCAGCCTGCTCCAACTTACATTAACTTAAATAAACTATGATTCCAGCCTGCTCCAACTTACATTAACTTAAATAAACTATGATTCCAGCCTGCTCCAACTTACATTAACTTATAAAGTAACCACTCATGTGAGACTGAGTCAAATGCTTTACTGAAATCCAAATAAACAACGTCGAAATTAAATTATTCCCTAAATCCAGCTCACGAGTGACCTGTCAAAATGGCTAACCAGATTTGTTAAACACGATTTTCCCTTTACAAAACCATGCTGTGTATCCTACAGAATTCCATTTCCATCTAAATGATCCTGAATTCCACACTTGATCATTTCCTCCATGATTTCCTCTACTACTGAAGTTAGACTGGCCGGTCGGTAATTTCCCGTTACACTCCTAGAACCGTCTTTATGTTCCAATTTACACAAATCCAACGGAATCTCTCCTGTGTCCAGTGATGCTCTCATAACTAGCCTTAATGGTTCAATGCACTCACTTGCCGCCTCCTTTAAGCTTATAGGATATATGCCATCAACCACAGCAGCCTTACTCGCCTGTAGGCGCGAAAGTTCTCATTAAATAATCATTTGAAATTTCAACATCATTAATTACATTTTTTTCAACTTCACTTCCATAATATCTCATTGACACAAAGGGTTTTTTTATGTAAATATCGATGCAAAGTAACTGTTGAGTTCATCTGCAACTTCATCTATACTATCTAATACTATCCCACGTCCATTACATAAGGGTCCAATCTGATTTGTCCTTCTGTTCTTTGCATTTATATATGTGAAGAATTCCTTAACTGCACTCTTTACTCTCTTCTTTATTCCTTATCCCCACTCTTTGCTCTATCCCAGACTCAGTAAAGATACTATAGTGAAAATTATACTTCGCTGAATAAAACGTCTTTCTCCTTCAGAAAATGATGAACATAATTCAACCATGGAAGACCAACATGGAGCAGAACATCAGTGTTCCGCAAATTCTTTCCAAAATAGAAATTGCCTGACTCCAATGAGATTTTAAAAGATGAACTTGAGTCGGAAATTAATGAAATACTTTTAACCATTTTTGCTAAAAAAGTTCAAAGCCTAGAAAATATGGTCTGAGATTATCTCAGTACAATAGTAAAAGAATAGAATCCGAAAGGGCGTTTTCTGCCGCTATCAAATACTGTATGTATCAAAATTAGATCCATTTTAAATGATCATACTATTGATTGCTTACGTTTCTTAAGAGCTCACTTTATTCGGAGAGGTAGTGTGGATGCTTAAACATAACTAAACTTTGCAGTAAAAACACGTATTTTTTTGTTTTTAGAATAACTGTATTTTAATGATTTTTTTCAGAATATTTATTATTGCAATAAACGTTTATTTAAAACATGAATTCAAGTAATTACAGTACTTGTTTTTTTTTCTTACTTAATTGCACCTAATTGTCATCAAAATTTATTGAGAAAAACGTTTGTTTTTGGAATACCGGTATCCCGGTTTCATAAATTAAAAATACCGAAATACCGGTATTAAGATTTTGACCGGTATTGTAAGCCTTAATACCGTAAAAAAAAAGTAAAGTGCAGCCATTATCAACCCATTGCAGGATGGAAGCCTCCTCAACAATTCATGCTGAGGGAAATGGACCATAATCTGCCACGCCGGTCCAGTGCGGGTTGGCAGATCGACCGTATTCAGCAGTCAGGGGCTTGAACCCCGGTCTACTCAAAGAGCGTGTGCTACCGCACTCCCGTTCCTACCCACTCGGATACGGAGGCCTTATATATGATTAATCACGAATTTATTTTCATGGCAAAATACTGAAGTCAACTTACATGCCGAGTTGTATTACACGGTGGAATAACGTTTTTGGGGAGAGGATTTAGCTATCACTCTCAGATTCTTCACGAAGAAAGGTAGGCCAGCACATGCGGAGAATGGTTTCCTACAATAATGTTGCAGCACCTGCTGTAACATTGTATGGGTCAGTCATCTGTACACAGTATATAACATATGCTGTGTAGCGATGACTGTCACCTTGAGTTGCTTATCCTCAAAGGAAACCTGATGTCTGTCCATATTACAAAAACAAAACTATTATATTAGGGTCACTCGGTAAGTCATTACATGTCCATATTACAGCTGAAATGTGCAGTCCACTGAACTCGCAATCATTTTCTGGATAGCATTAAATAAGATGCACCCTGAATCTCTTTGCGTGTAAGGCCACGTTCATGCAATCTTCGATTCACGGTAATGGGAGAAACACCTTACTGTAGCTGTTAGGAGCTGTCAAGATCTCTTTTGTAGAGATGATTTTTTCATCTAACAAAATACGCGTATAAGATTAGGTGAGTGTTAAATGTCACAGCAACTCAGTCTATGAGTTGTCTGTAATTGCGTATATTCTTAGGTTGGTTTGCCGTTTGCTGAAAAAATTCGATTTTTCGGGAGGAAAACCTTCCACGATACCAACCACGTTGTAAAAAATCCCATAAAAATTCCTCGCGATTCAAAATGGGATTCAAAAACAAGCTTTCCAACAGGTGTGGAAAAGACAGTGATTATAACCACCATACTAGCCGCGAAGGCGTAAA
This sequence comes from Mastigoproctus giganteus, assembly GCF_048544385.1. NCBI lineage: Eukaryota > Metazoa > Arthropoda > Arachnida > Uropygi > Thelyphonidae > Mastigoproctus > Mastigoproctus giganteus. Next base: position 20,458,416 of record NC_143575.1, read on the forward strand.
ATAGGCAAACCAAGCATAGAATACACGAAGTTTATAGACACGATATGCTGACACCTCATGACTTTAATTACATGCGCTTATTCCAAATAAGCGCATGTAATTAAAACGCTTTAAATATCCATGAAATTTTATTAAACGGTAGCTTTTAAATTTTAGTACAGATGTATTTTTGCACTTTGTCTATTAGTTAGATTGGGCAAAATTTATTGAAAATGGCAATAAATAAAATTTTGACTCAGATTTGAAATATGAACAAAAGAGGAAAAAAAAAAAAATCGGCGGGGAGGTTACTACACTGGTGTGCAAAACTTAAAGACCAACACTATTTCTAAAGGTTACAACCACAAAATTTTTACTTAAGGTACTCTTTACTGATTAGAATAGATTCGGTCTCAGCAGTGATTCTGGACGTCAACTAATCTAGCGAGAGTATCACCCCGCAAACATCACTGAAAGGGATTGATATGGCGGTCTAGGTGTTCTCGTCTGGGAAGGCGTTATCTCGGATGGACATACACAACTCCATATACTGTAAGGCGGTACTGTAACCAGTGCACGCTACTGTAGAAGTAATCCTTCCCCATGTGCATCTGTTCCGAGGTGCCATTGGCCCCGAGTTCGTGTTTATGGATGATAACGCCACACTCCGTCGTTCTGCAACTGTTGATATGCTTTTGGAAAGTGAGGACATTGTTCGTATGGATTGGCCTTCCCGTTCCATCGAACACATATGGGACGCTCTGGGGAGACGCGTAGCGGCACGTCCAGAAAATGTTCACCAGCTGAAGATGGCGCTGACAGAGGAATGGACGATGTTACCGCAAGAACTTATCAACAATATTGTTCTAAGTATGGACAGGCGGTGCAAAGCCTGCATCGACATTAGGGGTGGCCATATCTCCTACTGAGGACCACCTCTTCCCTTTGTTCCATCTTTGGCAGTGATGCATCTGTATCATGGCAGCCAGTGCTATGTTGCCATTTTTAAATCAAGTCCCTCTGTACAGTTTTGTTTCTGTTGTTGTTTCCTTCATTTCTGTACCTCACGAGGTTCCTTTGGTATGCTTTTCCCATATCCAGGCCACTCCTATGAGAAGCTACAGGTGAAAACCCGACTGATCCTTAAATTTTGCACCAGTGTAATTTGGGAAAGTAGTGGGCATATTTATTATTTTCTAGTTGCACGTGAGTCTCGGAAATAAAATCCAGAACAAACATCCATAACATTGCAAATTCAGAGAGAATTAAAAAAGGTGAACAATTGCTATTTCTATTTGGGTATATTGTACACCTAATCCCCATTTCCTCGTAGACAACTATTTTAACAGCTTGCACGTACACTCACTAACAAGAGAATATTGAGCTGTGACTGGCATAGTAGTATGTATTCTATTATTCGGCGACCTTGTCCCTACTACACAGCTGCGTGATGGAACTGCTGTAGTCTGATGGCTGTCAGACAGCGTACGACAGAATATATTAACATCTATTTCAATTGTAACCAACATTCTCACCACACTTCCTTGAAACACAGAGAACCCATCTTAGAAGCAAAACAGACCAATTACTGTGTTTCTTGGTGCCGTGATTACGTACCAAAACAAAGGCTACGAGGAGTCAGTATATTATATCTGTAACTGAGTGTATCCTGTGGTCAGTTTACTGCTTGCTGAACGAGAAACCAGAGATAAAACCATGCTGTCCTCGCCCGAGGCCGACTAACTCGGCCACGTGGTGGAAAATACAATAAAAGTTCTTGCCGTAAATACAGGATTCAAACTCATGCCTTTTCCAACCAGCGTGTAAGGACGGTGATCATAACCACTATGCTAACCGAGAGGATCTTGTATTTCTTCCGCTTTGAAAACTGATACAAAATCCCTAAAATTCTGCAAGAAATAAATGTAATAATAATAATAATAATAATTTAATTATCCCTATTTTATGTTACACTTTTCTGGGAGATAACAGCAAAAAAGAAGGGCGAACACATAAGCCAATGGCTTTTTAGGGGGTGTTCCCTTAAAAAATGATGAATATATAAATATACAATTGAAAAATGGTACAGTTCTGAAATTGTACAGGTAATGTTCAATAGGAAAGACAAATAAATTGGAGTGTTTTGTACATTTTTTTACAGAAAACTTCGAAAAGCATCACTACTTATAATATCATTGTGAACATTTTTACAATTAGCATTAGCATTAATCGAGGCACTTGATGCAAGAAAGCAAGCTTATTCAGCATCAGCCAAAAAAAAAAAAAAACAAAAAAACCACTTCCACTTCACCCCTCTGTTCGTTCGAAATACCTGTCCAGCAGAGCCTTAAACTTATTTAGGCTATCAACTTCCACGACAAGGGATAGAAGTCTGTTCCACCAAACAACCACCCGCTGGCTAAAGGCAAATTTCGGCACGTCTATCCTACATCTGTCTTTCCTCAATTTGAATTTATGCCCACTCAGGTGATTATTCTGAGCAAAAGGAAGAATCCCATCAGCATTGAGCATGCTCAACCATTCAAAGCTTTATACACCTCTATCAGATCACCTCGCTGGTGCCTAGTCTCCAGACACTGTAATTTGCAAAACTTAAGCCTTTCTTCGTAAGAGCACCCCTTTGTTCCATTCACTAATCTTGTTGCCTTTCTCTGTACACGTTCCAGCAGCTCTACATCCTTCTTGAAATGAGGCCTCCAGACCTGAATACAGTACTCTAGGTGTGGCCTGACCATTGCCTTATACAAGGGAATAATCACCTCCTTATCCCTGCTAGAAAAATTCCTATATATCATTGACAACACACCATGAGCTACTCTTGCAGCCCGTCTGCACTGCTCAGAGAACTTCATATCTGCTTGCACAACCAACCCCAGATCCCTTTCATTCTCTACCACTGTCAGTGTAGTACCACAGAGTTGATACGTTGCTCTGGGGTTGCTATTTCCAATATGTAGTACTTTACATTTGTCAATGTTAAACTTCATTTGCCACCTCTCAGCCCATCTGCTCAACCTTTCCAGATCCTGTTGCAGCAGCATAGTGTCAGTAGTGTCCTTGACAACCCTGCCAACCTTCGTATCGTCTGCAAACTTGGACATTAAGCTTGATATACCATCATCAATATCATTTATAAATACAGAAAACAATAATGGACCCAACAATGAACCCTGAGGGACTCCACTAATAACATTAGTCCACGTTGAACAGTGTCCATTGATTACCACTCTCTGTCTTCTCCCCCTCAACCACCCCTTCATCCATAGCAGCAATTTGCCTCCAATGCCACACTGCTCCAATTTGTGCAGCAGTCTTCCATGTGCAACAGTATCAAAAGCCTTTGTAAGATCCAAGTATATAATATCAAAGTTATTCCCTGCATCCAGTTCTTTTGTGACTGTATCATGGTATCCAATCAAATTGGTCAGGCAAGACTTCCCCTTAACAAAACCATGCTGTGTCCGAGCTATAACTGAAGTCTTGTCTAGATGATCCTGCAGTGCTTCTTTAACCAGTGCCTCCATTAATTTCCCTGGAACAGAAGTTAAACTCACAGGTCTATAATTACTTGTGTCAGCCTTTGATCCTCCTTTGTGATGAATAATTGGCTTCACATTTGCACAACTCCAGTCTGTGGGTTCACATTTGCACAACTCCAGTCTGTGGGTACCTCCCCTGAGTCCAAGGAAGCTTTCATAATTATGGCTAAGGGTTTGCTTACTTCCTTTGCTGCCTCCTTTAATATAACTGGATAGATCCCATCCACCCCAGGTGCATTTCTTGTGTTTATCTTCAAAAATTTCTCCTCCACTTTACTCTCAGTTATTACAAGATTCTCTAGCTTACTGCCAGAGTTGAATACATCTCTGGCATTCCCCTCGCTGAATAACTCCTCGTGTGTGAATTTCGATGCAAAATATTCATTTAGTTTGTTAGCTACCTGAGCAGGATCATCAACAGTTGACCCATCGATATCAAGTGGACCAATCTGATTCATCCCCTTCCTCCAATTAAATGAGAGAAAAAAAAATGAGATGTCTGCACAGAAATTTATAAACTACAGTATTTGCTAACTGCTTCCTTTAACATTTGTACATTGTTTCCATGTTGGTGTTTTTAAAATCCAGTAGTTGAGTGGAAGGTAATTTGATTCAGACATCCCTGGTGATGTGTTCGATTAGTCGTTTCTTGAATTGATTTAGTGAAGTAACATTTTTGATTTTTGCAGGAAGTTTGTTCCAGGTTTTAGCACCTCTGTATTTTATACTTTTCTGACCTATGGCTTTTCTGAAAAGCGGAATCTTCAGGTTGGCTTCATTTCTTAGATTGTGTGATATTTCTTCTTCGTCTGTGGTTATGAAAAAGGATCTGAAGAGAGGGGGAAAATCTGCTGTCTTCATAGTATTGTAAACAAGGATCGTCTCGGCTTTCTGCAATAGCTGGTAGATGCTTAGGGAGTCTCACTTCCTTGTACAGTATCTCGAACTAACCGATGCGTTCCAGAGAAGGCCCAAAATTGAAAGAACGCACCGATTGAGAATGGGGTTGATTATCGCAAGGTTTTTTTGGCTGGTAGTACCCCATTAGATGATTCCATAGGTGAGGTGCGGCCGAATTAAAGAAAGGAACACTTATCTGAGAAGAGAAAGAGACACCCAGGCAGAGGCTCTGGCGAGTATTCCCGCTAGTGACGAGGTTTTCTTTCGTAGGGTTATCATTTGTTTTGCCCAACTTAGCTTATCATCCAGCCAGATTCCGAGAAACTTGGTTTCATTCACCCTTTCAAGTTGTTTTTCTTTGTATGTTACGTCTAAATCAATATTTCGTGGTTTGTTTTTCGTTCTAAACACCATGTATTTTGATTTTTCTGGATTCAGTATAAGCTGATTCTTTTGAAGCCAATTATTCATCACAGAAAGCAAGGCAAAGATTTTGAGTTGAAGATCATTAGGGTCTTTATCTGTGATTAGGATGGAAATATCATCGGCGTACGCTACTAGGTGAGAAGATGGAAGAAGAGAGAGGAATTCATCGATGTAAAGAACAAATAGGATAGGTCCAAGAGGTGAGCCTTGAGGTACTCCCCTGGAGAAATAATAGATGTCGGAGTATGATTGATTTGTTCTTACGACAAACGGCCGATCAGTAATGTAGTCTTCAAGGAGAAGGTTAATTTTTTCTCTCAAGCCAAGATTATTGAGTTTATTAAGTAGAATATTATGTTTAATGCAATCAAAAGGTTTAGATAAGTCAAGAAACAGTGCTATAGCATAGTAACCCTTTTCACAACTATCAATGATCCTTGAGCAGAAGTCAACAATTGCAAGATCAGTGGATCTTTTAGAGCGATAAGCATACTGTTGTTGATGGATGAGCTGATTTTCTTCAAGAAAACCCATGAGTCTGCTATGAAGAATTTTTTCGAATAATTTTGCAAAACCAGAGTAGATCTATTGGGCGAAAGTTGTTGTGGAGTTACAACGGTTTCCCTTTGGAACAGGGATGATTATTGCTTTTTTGAATTGAGAAGGGAATTTACCAGATTGAAAGGAGATATTTAATATATACTTCAGTGGCGTAAGAATTGAGCTAAGGACCTTTTTCAGCAGAGACGGAGATATTTCATCAAAGCCAGGGGCTCCCTTTTCTTTCAATTGATTTCCTGCCTCTAAAATCTCTTGATCGGAGAGAGGAGCGAGAAAAAAAAAAAAAGAGTTTCTGATTGAGTATTTGGCAGATTCTCTCATTTTATTGTCTCTGAAATCAAGTTCGTCTTGAAAGCGGTTATTCACACTTGAAATAAAGTGGTCACAGAAGGCAGTAGCTTTTAGCTCGTCATCTGAAATGAGACCTCGTTTTCAACTACATCTCCAACGTAGCTCCGTGATTTCAGTTTCCTTCCCGGTAATAGTTTTAAATGTAGAATTCTTATTTTAAGAAACACAACTCCATCCTCCTTTGAAGCATCTATTATATCCAAGAATGCCAAATAAAAGCACAAATTTCTTGTATATGGTCTTTAAAATGTGGGCAAAAGAGATCCTCCCACTACGTGCCTATACATCATTCGCTACTAGTCAGTAATCTTCATATACATGTCGCCCTACTGTGAAACCCTGAATTTAACCTCCCACATACTGAAAACACCTCCGTCCATGCCACAACCTTTTTTTTTGTAAAACGAATTTCTTAGAACTGAGAGACGCTCGTTTTTCTTGTGATATTTCAACGAGCATATTATTTTCACAAACGCCCTCGCAGCTGCAATACATACAACTTGTAAAATATATTAGATGCAGATTCGTTTTAAAACCACGACAAATGTCCAAGTAGACTTAGGGTAAACCATTATCCAATTCTCCGAAATCTTGCAGATAAAAGCTGACTGGAAATTGTTTTTCGTATTCACCCACAACTACCCATATCCCACAGAATACTGTATTTTATGCTACATGGTCCCATGATCAGTGGACCTTATTCCATGAAAATGTTGCTCCAGGGTTGATCCAGCAGATAATTTGAATATATTGCAAGATTTAGGGCCAAAATCTGCCTTCGATATTCTCATTTCAATTGCTACCTCTATAACAGCTCTACTCGGAAATATTTATACAATGTAACAGAACTGACTGAAGAGCTGATGACGTCATAGTATGTGATGCACGTGCCTTTGCGCTGCTATTCTCGTGTTTGGAAACGTGACAAATAACAGTTGACAGCCGAGAGGGAGCGCATAAGGATATCAAGCAGCTGTTTCGCTCTGGAACGCGGTCTCTCTCTCTCTCTCTCTCTCTCTCTCTCTCTCATACACACACACACACATGAATAAAGACTACAAAATTTGCCTCATTATGCATTTATTTTTTCAGACACGCTTTTCGGGCTACAATATCACATAAAACTCTCGTTTTTAAATGTACTGATTTTAGGTATTTGCTTTCAAATAATTATCACGTTCCTTTAGTTGTATACTCCTCAAATCTGATGCATAAGTGGTGGTAATGCCTTTAAAAATAGTATCAGAGGGTTCAAAAAATGGGGGGGAGGTGTGAAAGTTTAATTCATTTTACAAGACTCGTTTTCGAGTTAGAGAAATTAATGCACTAATTAAATTAACGTATTTAATCATGTATTAAAATTAATACGTAATTAAACACGTTAATTAATATTCTAATTACTTATGAAACAAAAAATATTTGCGCTACTGCGGAATGAATGCCACAATCATTAAGTACGTAATATCAGTCAAAACAATGTTATATTTAAAAACTACAATATAATATAAATTTATTATAATTTCGTTCATTGTTATATTAAATTAAAATACAGCAATTATATTATATTGTCCTCATGTATATGGAAACTAGTCTAGAATTTCCGAAATTTACGGGTCAGATACGTCGATGACCCAAGGCCTCAGGTACCTCTGAGCTTGCCTTAAACATCTCATATTTGTAAGATAAGAGAAGTTTACCTCAATATAGTACGTAGAACACTTCCGTATTGAGCATTACAGCTCTGATTCATACTATCTTGAACATTTCAAGTAATCAGAGGAAATAATGGGTTTATCTATGTTATTTTTATAAAAACGTAACAAAAAAGAGTACTTAAAAAAGTACCAGCCATCTTCCAGGTATGCCCCGCCCTGTCCTGTTCACACCCGTTTCATCCGAAGAATCTATGTATTGACGGCTGTATACGAAAATAATTAGTCTTACAAACGCTTCTACGAGATAGCAATCTGATGTCCACCTGCTCTCTAATACGGCAATACTTCATTTTTCACATGCTATAACAAAAGGATAGAAACAACAATTTACTTACATTCTACATACAGGGTATCGGCAAAATAATGGAAAAACCAGTGAAAAGAGTTAAAGATAAGCACTAATATGGTGTTGGGACACCCTTTGTTTTTTAAACAGTTTGTATTCTGCGTGGAATAGATTCATATAAATCTTGAACTGTCTGAAGAGGAATATTGGACAATTCTTCATGGAGGAACATTTCAAGCTCCATGAATAATGAAGGTGGAGGAAATTTGCCTCTCACTCTCCCCTCAAAATATGCCCACAGCGACTCAACGTTTAAGTCCAGTGATTTTGCAAACCATGGGAGATAATAAATAAATTTTCTGTTTATACTCCGTGACGACCAAACGGTCAGAGGAGTTCACAAGATAGACAGAATACAAGAAATAGCACCGTATTTAGTAGTCACGGGCTTGAACCCCGGTCGATCAAGGCATATGTATTTATCCACTAGTGGGCCTGACCACTCGGCTACGGCGGCCTTATATAGTTGGCCTCAGTTTCATGTTTCTCAGACCAAGACTGGACACATCTGGCTGTGTATACTGGAGCATTATCATCTTAAAAAGTGGAATCATTTGTGGGAAACAATGTTCGCACCATGGGATGAACCTCAGAATGTCAATGTAATCAGTGGCAGCAATTCGCCCATTCCGGGTGATGACAGGACCTGAAAATATACCAAGATTGTTGGGGTAGCAATATCTTGGTGTAAAGTCTCTCTGATATTGGAATATCTTGGCGTAAAAACCCTCCCTGATATTGAAAAAAGTGTGAATGATGATTCGCCTGAAAATATGGCATGTTTCCAATCATCAAGTATCCAGTTTTTGCACTTACTGCATCCTTCTTCTAGCATTACCATCAAGTAACGAGTGGCTTGGCAACAGCAGTCTGCGATAAATTTCAGCTTTATGAAGTTCTCGCCGAACTATTTTGCTATATCAACTGGATTGCTGAGACTCACATTAAGTTCTACAATTATTTTTGAGGCAGTTTATGTTTCCGAAATACAATTCTTTTCAGTGGCTGTCTGTCTCTTTCAGTCAGCTCTGGTTTTCTGACTCATTTCGTCCTATCAGATTTTGTTTTTATTATGTCCTATAATAACCTGTGGATCGGAATCATGGGTAATGCGGGAGAAGGATATTATCAGAATGCAAGCAATGAAAATGAAGTTTTTCAGAGGAGTCTGTGGAAAGATCGCAAGAGATAGAGTAAGAAAAGCGGTCATTCGGGAGAAAGTGGGAGAAGAACGATTACAAGAATAGATTGAGAGGAATAGACTGAAATGGTTTGATCATGTAAAGAGAATGGAGAATAACAGAATGCCAAAGAGGATGTTGAAAATGAAAATGGAGGGTAAAAGGCTAAGAGGAATTCCAAGAAGAAGATGGCAAGAAGAGGTGAAGAGCGATGTGGAGAGAAGAGGCGTTAGCTGGAGAGAGAGAGAGAGAGAGAGAGAGAGAGAGAGAGAGAGAGAGAGAGAGAGAGAGGAACAATGGTAAGACAGAACTAAATGGAGAAGATTGGTTTTCTTATTGAACCAGGCAAGAAACTGGAACCGATAAGTAAGTATGCAAGCAGATTTGCTTTTACATATTTGGTGAATGCAGACATCGGTTTCGATAAATTTGCTCTGGATACATTAAACAAATCAGTTTTAATCACCGATGCCCCTACTAAACGTTCACCTAGAATTTGACCTCTTTGGAATTCAGACAGCAGGTCGGTCATTTTATCATATATCTTTTCATATCACCTCTAAATAAACACAATCTTTCTTTCCTTTACAATGATACCTACAATAAAAAAAAAAAAACCTGCATGTTCATAAACACAACCATTACAAAAACTACTTTCATATCAGGTGTTTCCATTGTTTTGCTCACCACCTGTATTTCGACAATATTCATTTTTAATTCACCTTTAATTTTTGCTCTCTACTTGAATTGTTGAATCAGTAATCATTTTGATAGCCTTAATTTAAGCTAATAGCAACAGAAACATTTTTCCCTATTGTCTAGCTGTAGAACAGTAATACCTATCTCATTAACTAAAAATAAAAAAAATAATAAAAAAAGAAAAAAAAAAGCCGTTGTTATGGTCAAATGCCAGTAGAGTACAGTACACAGTTTTGCATATTGCGTATCGGAATCAGCACAACTAAAATATTCAGATTCCGGAAAACAGATTCAGAAAGATCATGTGTAGTTGCAGAAACAATCAGAGGCGGTCCCAGGATTTTCTAACGGGGGGAACTGAACCAATATTCCATGGAATCATTAATTAAGCATCACGTATAAGTAAAAAAATCCACATTGTTTTGATCGTAAGGAGGGGGGAAGCTATAGCATTTTTGGTCCCTACCTGGTAACAATCTTTATAGTCTGATCCGCTATTCCCCAGCCGGTTCTGTAGAACCGGTTGTTAGCAGTCTAGAAACACATCGAAATTTTCTGTTCATACAGAGAAACAACCACACAGTCAGAGCAATCACAAGATATACAGAATACAAGGAACAGCACCATATTTAGTAATCACGCGAGCTCGAACCGTGGTCACTCAAAGAATGAGTACTTATATACTGTTACGCCTGACCACTCGGTTACGGCGGCCTGTACGTCATTAACCATGAAAGAAAAATCAAAGCGAACTATTTGTTTAAAAAAAAACTGGGTTGACACCATCTGCCCACAGTACAAAAGCAACGGCCGGAATCTCACTTAAAGCTGTCTTTTGTGAAACTGTTGAGGATGCATTAATAAATTTTAAGGGCCATTTAAGGAACAACAGAAAAATAATAACAACATAGAATTTTATAAAGGATACTGTACGCAAATTAATTTATAAAAATCAATGATTACATAATACAGAAACCTCATTAAAATGAGAAAAATTCTCACTTCTGATTATAGTGACCATTTGTCCACTTTTTTGGAGGGAAGTCCCGCTATTCGACCATTCATTCCGCTACCCACAGCAGTTCGCAAAAGTCGCACTTTTTGAATTGTGTCCCATTTACACACTTAATAACTCCCCACATTACGAAGGCACTAAAACAGAATTAATTTGCATCTGCACGCTGTACTGAAGGTTCTTATCATTCCCTTTCGGTGTAATTATTTCTCATATAGTAAAGCTGTTTCCTATCTTATCTTCTCAATTTATCTATGGTTCGCATAGCCAGTAGCGTTACTGCGTAGTGTATTGTAGTGCTTATTCATAGTATTCAGCGTTGTTTACTCTTTATCCTACTGTTTTAGACAATAATTCATATTTAGTATATTGAATTATCAGTAATGAATGCATTTTTTTCTATAGTGAATAAAATTTGGACTACTAAAAAGACTCAATTGAAGTGAGAATGGCAAAAAGCTATAATTTTCCACTTTTTTTTACCGACATCCCGATTTATATTTACAAGATCTGCATACCTCGTTATAACGCGGCCAACTACAACCAAGTATTGTTCTTGGTCGCCAGAATATCTGGTCAGCATACTCTGACATTTGTTTATTTATTATTGATTTAATTGGTAACTTATTTTATTATTTTAATTTATGTACGTCTTCATTTGCACATAATTTAGGTATTAAAATAATCTGATTTATTCAGATATAGCTATGTATTCCTGATGCATTTGCACTATATTTATACATAGTCTAGACTCCTTCATAGCTTGAGGCTTATGCCCTAAACGCTTGAGTCTAAATACATGATACACCATCAGGCATCTCTCATATTGTGGAGTTATACTTCATAACTGTTTTGCCATCATTGCATCACTCGGGTACCTACCCACCCACCGAAGAAGGGCCAAATAGCCCTGAAACGGTGCCGTCTGGGTGGTGGTATCCATCTGAGAATAAGTAACATTAGTCTTCTCCTTAGGTGAAGTGTTACTTATTCGAAGTAGTGCAATATCATGGCAACTCGTTGTGAAGGTATTCACAATATGAGATATAACTTAAAACGATGCCGTTTTATTAATAATCTGATTTATTCAGATATAGCTATGTATTCCTGATGCATTTGCACTATATTTATACATAGTATTAAAATATTTAATTCGTAAATCATAATTCAGTTTGCATCCTTTAAACTAAATTATGATTTACATAACACCATTGTAGTTTTCTAAAAACTGATGACACCTCGTGGTCGTGGGTATCAAGTTGGTAAACAGCTGTCTTTCCCACACCGGGTGGAAAGGACCTACGTTCGAGTCCCGTTGATAACGTGAGGTATTGTTATGTGCCTTTTTCACAACGTGGCTGAGTTAATTGGTCTCAGGCGAGGGTAGCAGTTTATTCATTATTATTAGCCATATAGTGCAAGGAAGCATAAGGCTTATACTGCACCAGTCAAAATAAAAAAATAAAAAAAAAAAGTTCTGAGTTACCCTGAGAGACAGAGAGAAAAGTAGAAAGGAATCACAAAGAAAGATAAAAATGATGATATCCAGCTCAGGACCCTGAGTATGCCAAGTCCATACTATTTCTCTCGGAAACTCGGGTTATTCGTCCAGCAAACAGAAAATCGAATACAGGCAATTTGCAGACAATATACATATGTGTGTATATATACGAAGCAATAATGGCTTTAGTCGCTAATGCTCCTAAAAAAAAAAAAAAAAAAAAAAAAAAAACACCACTACAACGTCACTGATACAAAACTGGGAATTAATTGCGTGATACAGAAGCGCCATCTATAGAGAGAATTACGCATCACAACACATAAACAAAAGTATTCAAAGTATTTTATTATATTTTTTTGGCGGGCTCCAGGGTTTCCCCTAACAACACATAAACATGAGCCATGTACCTATTGTTAAAGTATATTCGCCAACGTGCATTTATGAAATTATTTAGGCTAAATAAATATCTTATTTCTAACGCCAAGATAAAATACTGTTTGAAACACTACCCTCTTAGCTGGACGTGTTCTTTATGAATCCATGCAATAAACATACACATAAACAAAATGAAATGGGTTATTTTATTTTTTTTAAAAAATTGAAAACAATTATTCCTTAAGTATATGAAGAAAAACAATGATAATTTAAAAGGCATTAAAATAATTGATACTATTTTTATTCCTCGTTTTGTTAATAACTATTTACAATATTGTTAATAATAATAATGCAGAAAAACAGTGGGCCACTCGGAAGGGTAGGGGAGCTCAAAGGATCCACACTCCTAGCATTTAGAAAATACAGTAAAATATTCTTGGGGGGGGGGGTAGTGCCGGATTGCGGCAAGGGTAGCAGGGCCTACGCCCGAGGCGCCATTCTTTAAGGGGCACCAAATTTTAAAAATTATGAAAAAAAAATTAAAAAATATATATGTAAAGAGGACGACGAAATATCTCTCTGCCCGGGGCGCAAAAATACCTTGGTCCGGCACTGCTTGGGGGAGAGGCTTTATACCCCTAATTCACCCCCCCCCCAGTAGGTACACCTATGCAGTATAAAATAAATAAAAATAATAATCTGATATCATTATTTAATATTATTTATTTAATACCATAAGCCACATTTGCTAACAACAATTTAAAAATTTTCAATTTATATTTGAAAAGACTATCCAGTGACTTAAGTCTTTGGAACCAAATTAAATCTTAATTATAAAATGTATTTCATACTTCACAATGAAAGGTGCATATAGATTTCGCGTTGCAGCAAGCAAATCAGCTTATTATACAGCAACATTGAAATTTTGATGGAAATCTGGCTTTAGTGTAGTTGATACACAAGCTGTCTGCTGGCGCCATCTACTATCAGTTATCGTTCATTCGAAAAATATAACGCAGAGGTGAGGAAATCTTATGTCCGGGATAAATAAGAGCATCAAAATATCTCATTTAGTAATTGTGGGGTTACCAACTGCTTACATGAGAAGGGACATTGTCATTTGATAAATAATAAGAAAAAATGGTAACTTTTCTTTTTTTTTCCCCCATTTTTGTGAGAGAGGAGTGCGAAGGATAGAAAACTGCTCTGTTCAATTTCTGAGGCCTGAAGTAGCCGAGTGGTCATGAGCGAGAGCGCATAGCACGCGTTCCCTGAGTGGACCAGGGCTCAAACCCGTGACTACTAAATACGATAAATTTTTGTATTTACGATTTATTGTTCACTCTACTTACTTGGTTGTCGTGCCGGAGTATAAACAGAAAATTTAATTTAATAATCGAAACTCAATTTTTTACATCCACATATATGATGAAAACTCTCTCAAGATACCAGTATTGTATATAGAGCCGGCCCCAAAGTTTGGGGGGGGCCCTGGGATACTGTGCAAAACTTATACAGGGTGTTTTTCTAATAATGATTTTTTAATTTTTCAAATTTTACAGTAACAAAAATAATTTTATATCATACTGAACAAATATTTTAAATACGAATAATACTTAATACATTAATCAACAATATTGTTTAACAATTGCAGTCATCTCATAAAAATAGGAACATGAATAAATAATAATAGGAACCAATAATCAATAGGGGCTCGTTGATAGAAATGCGGAAAAGATGCGGATGATATTATTATTGAGACCATTTGAGCGCGGGGCCCTGTTCGACGAAACCAGTTGAACATGCTTGTAGCCGGCCGTGAATATATATTCAATGAATGCAAGGTATGCACTACACCCTTGAACAGTTAATGAATTCAATGCTTTTTAATATTATTGATATAGTAATACACTTTTACATTACCACGAGATACTATTGTTTCTATTATAACTTTATCACTCCCACAATAAGGAAATTCCTTATTGTGAGGGATGAGATTGCGCGAGGAGATGATACAAAGGATCAGCGTACCTGGACGATTATTTCAGCATTGCTGTTAAAGAGCAGAGGAATCCAATGTGAATCTCCAGGTGTGAGAGGGAGGACTTGTAGTTTTACTACTGCACCATTGCAATCCTTCCACAAAAATTCAAGTTTACACTTTGTCGATGATGGAAAAGTCGTTGATCCATGAAAGCATAGGAAAATATTACTGTTTATAGATAACGCAGCAGATCAGGCATGGAAAAATATTTGGGCAATAATAATGCTCATCATCGACCTTCTTTTTTTTTTTGTTAGTGCATCACCTTCTGTGGCCATAATGCACCTCCCAAAGCGTTTGCATTTTACCGTGATCCAAACCCGAGGCGGGATTCGAACCCGCGACCTTTGGGTTGCCAGGCAGGCACTTTACCCACCTGGCTATCCCAGTCGGCATCGACCTTCTCCTGTATCCCTTATGCACAGAGACATTCAACAGTGCCACGTGTCAGACGATTTTCGTCGGTCATGTACTGTTGGGATGCGTGCATACGCTAGCACACGCTTCTTGATTAGACCGGGGTTCGGGCCCGTCACCACCAAATACGGAGGATGCGGAAAGGTCAGGGAATGACCACCGCATATCCCCGGAGCAATATGGCCTTAGTTGCTGATGCTCCTAAAAACCAAATTACAAACAAACAAACATAAAAGAAGTTATATGACTGACAAAAGTTTTATGCATACCAAACTGCCGATAAATAATCTTTAACTATCAGAAAAGTTTTGCATATGCAGCCCAGAGCCGGCAACTGCTCTTAAGCAATACTGAAAAGACGACTTACGCAGGGAAAGAACAGTTCATTCACAATTATGCAGTTCTTGCGCGCAAGAATCCTACAAAGAAAAGGTTCTCAGTCTTTTGTCACTCGAGTTGTACCTGGAGTTAAGATGCTATATTCTCGGCACACCTAAGAGTAATTGCCATTGAACTCAATGGAGTTTACCTAATCTAGCGACACACTTGAAGATCGCGGCACACTAATATACCACGGCATTCTGGTTGGAAATATCTGCAAGAAAAGTACCAGTGCCGTATTCAGTCATACACCCACATGTCTGAGATCTTGTCCTTCCATTTTAAAGGAACTAGCTTCCACAACAGAATTTAAAATTATATGCCTGCATAACCACTGATGAAACTGACAACGCTGCCATCGCTAGGGTAAAGGATGAAACATTTGATCGGATCATTTGTTTATCATATTATTTTTTTCTCTCTCTCTCTCTCTCTCGTCTTATTCTAGAGTTTATAGGGGTTTAGAATTTTGCCTCTACATTTCCTGTCTTCAACATATTTTTGTAAGCTGATTCCAGGGGTTGTTTGCTACTTTTATAGTAGATAAATTATATCTGTCATGTGGTGGGAGTTTAGGGTTATTGCAGTTCTAGGCGCATCAGTGACTAAGGCCATATTGCTATGTGTATATTGTCTGTAAATTGCGTGTGTTCTAAGGTGATTTTTTGTTTTGCTGGACGAAAAACCCAAGTTTCCAGGAAAAAAACCCTGCTACTCTCGCCGGAGAACGACTAACTCAGCCACGCTATGAAAAAGGCCCATAAAAATTCCTCCCGTCATCGATGGGACTCGAATTCGGATCTTTTCCACAAGGTGTGGGGAGGACGGCGATCCAACCAACTGTGCTATCCATGAGGCCGGGGAGTTTAGGATGTATGTTATTTATTGATATGCTATGGTACAGGTATGAAGCCTGCAACTGTTTGGTGGATCTCATCCAACAGGAACTTCCAGTAATTTGCCAGGCGGACCATTGAGTCTTATGGAGCCCGACTGTGTCAGTTGAGTATTTTGGTGTTACTTTCGTTTGCTAATTGTTAACTGTGTTCTTAAACCTTTTTCTTAATACTAATTCTGAGTTATTTAATATATTTGAAGTTTGGTATTGTATGTGTTATTATTCTAGTTCTGCACGTTAACAGTGTTCTAGCTGTCATTTTGGTGATAGTTCGTTCTGATAGCGTTGTGAAGTTGATTCTAGGTAATAAGGTGAACTTATAATCTGAAGATAAGTGGTCTCTTCAAACAAAAAGTTCATTTTGGTATTGAATCTACACTGTTGTGAAAATTTGGATTAGCGATATTTAGAACCCGGATTATCGGTGTTACTTGGACTTGTGATATCTTTGAGATAACTGTGTTTTTATTTATCAAACTAGCATATGTGTTCCTTATTCAAGTGTTTTTTCAACTGGTTAAATGGATAGAAGGAAAGTGCAGAAAAGGGAAAAGAGGAGGAGTCGGCGGCCTTTCCTCCCTTACCTTCAAGAGTTTCCAGGTTAAACGCTGACAACAGTAAGAGAATTTCTGAAAGTAAGTATTGAAGGGTAAAAGTGTTAAGGCGGTTGTGACAACTGCTGGAGGGGGGGGGTTGCAAATCCTCCACCTCCACAAGTTGCGATAGCTAGTACTAGCACTATGACAGAAATGAGCGAGTTCAGGGGAGAAATTAATGCCAGTCAGAGTCAGCTTGATGTAATGGATCAAGAAAGTCAGATCGAAGAGATTAGGGAAGGCATTCAAAACCTGCAGATACATTCTGAACCTGGGGTTAATGAGATTCCTGAAATTCATCCAGAATTTTTAGATGTAGACATGGAAAGTTGTTTTGGTGAAATTAGTAGGAGGAGCGTTGGAACGAACGTTAGAGAAAGCGACATAATTGTTGCAAACATTCATGAACAACGTTGTCGGCATGATGTTAACTCAGTTTATGAGTTGGTTACTAAACTAAAGAAGACAGTGGTGGACTATACGACTAACGAGGCCAACAAAATGACCAAGTCAGTGTCGAACTTTGTCCTCGACAAATGGGTGGACATGGAGGTAATCATTACGGCGCTTCTCATAGACAATGAAAGACTTAAGGCGAAAATTGAAGTTCCAAGGTAGAGCTAGCTTGCTTGAAGATCTAGCCAGGGGTAGCCTGTGTTCAGTAATATTGAGGATCAAAAGCTCTCTTATACAGACAAAGTTAGGTTAACCAGTGCCCAGAATAGTTCATAGTTCTGAGGCTGACAGTGTTGGTGATATGACTAGTGAAGGGGGGGGGGAGTAGAGTTGATAATGTGAAGCCTAAAGCTGTTAAGCCAAAGGTTGCCAATATTAAGCCAACAGCTGATTTTGGGGACTGAGGAAGGATAATTTTTTGATAGCAGTCAGGAAGTTAAGGAGGCTGTGATTGAGTCTCTGAAAAAAAATTTTAAGCAAGTTAAGGTTAGGAATTTACAAAGGGGGTTTTGTTAGAGACTGAAACCTTGGAGGATTTAAATAAAATTGCTAGTTTAGACCAACTACATGGTAAAGGTATTAAAGCTGACAAGGTTAAGTTGACAAACCCACCTTTTTTGATATATGATGTACCAAAGGATAAGTAAGGAGGAAATCAGTCAGGGTTTATACTGTAAAAACTTAGAAGATTACGGGTTCAGCGAGTAGGAGGTTAAAGTTGCTGTGACCTTTAGGTTTAATACTGGGTCGAAACCTACAATAACTAATTGGGTGATAAGTTTTCCACCCAAGTTGTACAGGTATATCTTTATGAATGACAGGATATATATACAATGTGCTGCCACTTTATTAGGTACACCCCTGTTGTGCCCACAAATGGTTTTTCCAACAACGTTGCAAGTCACACGACTGCATTTATATCCACAATTGTGGATATAAATGCAGCAGAACAACCTTTCTAGTATCAGTTAAGCGTACAAACCGTAGCAAGAATGGGGAAAAGGAGTGATCTAACGGACTTCGAACGTGGCATGGTAGTAGGTGCAAGATGTGCTGGACAAACCATCTCGGAAACGCCAGTTCTCCTGAGCTTTTCACGCACCACAGTTTCAAGGGTGTATCGAGAATAGTGCAACGAATAGAAAACATCCTCTCAACGGCACTCCTGTGGAAGAAAATCGCTTGTTGATGAGAGAGGTCAGAGGAGAATGGCTAGAATTGTGCAAGCAAACATACGGGCCACAATGTCGCACATCACATCAGAATACAACCTTGGTACGCAGAACAAAATATCGCAATGAAACACTAGTCGCACTTTGTCGCGAATGGGCTACAACAGCCGACGGCCACATCGCGTACCTTTGTTATCAATGAAGAACAATAGAGCACGCCTCCTGTGGGCACAGCAACACCAGTACTGGACTATCGAGGATTGGAAAACAGTTGCTTGGTCTGACGAGTCTGAAGTTCCTGGTTGGTGCATCATGTTGATGGAAGGCTCAGAATTTAGCGAAAACAACATGAATCCATCGACCCGTCATTCTGACGACTACTGTGCAAGGTAGTGGGGGGGCAGTGTTATGGTGTGGGGAATGTTTTCTTGGCACACGTTGGATCCATTGATACCCATAGATTCACGTCTGAACACCACATCATACCTAAACATAGTTGCTGACCAAGTGCATCCGTTCATGTTGACAGTTTATCCTCAGTCAGATGATTACTTCCAGTTGGATAATGCGCCGGTGCACAAAGCCCGAATTACTATGGAATGGTTCCAGGAATATGACAATGACTTTTCTTTGCTGCAGTGGCCCGATAAGTCTCCTGGATCTCAATCCTATTGAACGTCTTTGAGATGAGCTGGAAAGGGTTGTTCGCTGCAAGGCTTACACCTCCGTCAAATCTCAAGGAACTGCGTGACATACTCATGTCTGCATGGTACTCCATTCCTGCACAACGTTTTCAGCATCTTGTTCAATCCATGCCTAGACAAATTCAGGCTGTTTTGAAGGCTCAACACGCTACTAGGTAGGTGTACCTAATAAAGTGGCAGCACAGTATATATAGGTTACAATTCCTATAAGTTTCGGAAATTTGTCATTATCACAAAGTGTTTTATTTTTTTAGGATATGGGCATTCTTCTGCCTTCTGTACTCATAAGTCTGTGACTTGTGGCCATTATGCTCAAACTGGACATGTTCATAATGACTGTCAAAACAAGGATCAGCCTGCAGTGTGCATTAATTGTAAAAGACGTGGAAGAAACTGTGATCACTCAATAAGGGATCCTAAATGCCCTGAGTTTCTCAGAGCTATAGAGGTTGCTCGTACGCGCATTAGTAATGAGTAATAATTATTCTGTTCACATTGACAGCGATGTTGCAGGCATTGCTTTGAAATGCATGCAATTAAATGGTCAGAGATCTAGAGTTATAATGGATGAGGCCGGGATTATCATGACTGATAAAGGTTTTGACATCTTGTGTTTACAGGAGCCATATGTTGGGGTGTTTTCCAACTCATTTAAGGTGACTGGGTTTCCTATGACTGTTAAGGTGATTCGTACATTGCATATTAAGCCGAAAACTGCTGATTCCAATAAGTTATGGTGGTTTTCAACAAAAATGTAAATGTCACAGTAATTTCTAATCTATGTTTGTTATTTGGTTTTTAGGAGCATTAGCAACTAAGGCCATATTGCTCCGGGAATATGCGGTGATCATTCCCTGACCTTTCCGCATCCTCCGTATTTGGTGGTGACGGGCTCGAACTCCGGTCTAATCAAGAAGCGTGTGCTACGCACTGCTGCTGCTCCTCCTCCTTTCCATCTGGCTACGGAGGCGTGCCAATAATCTATGTACTGAACTCATTACTTGTGTTCATATCAATACAACTGTTGTGTCATTTTATATTGTTTCAGCCTACTGTCTTCCAGGAATGGGAGTAGAGAGCCAGTTACATCAATTGGAGCATGTTATGGAGTTCATTGCTTGCGGTAATGTGTGTTTGCAATGGATTCCAACGCTAAATCTAATTTGTGGTTTAGTAATTCTGTAGACATTAGGGGTCGTTTGATGGAAGGTAAAGGTAAAAAAGGTAAAGTGCAGCCATTATCAACCCACTGCAGGATGGAAGATTCCTCAACAATTCATGCTGAAGGAAATGGACCATAATCTGCCACGCTGGTCCAGTGTGGGTTGGCAGATCGACCGTATTCAGCAGTCAGGGGCTTGAACCCCAGTCTTGAACCCCAGTCTACTCAAAGAGCGTGTGCTACTGCACTCCCGCTCCTGACCACTCGGCTACGGAGGCCTCCGTAGGCTTCCTTCCTTTGATGGAAGAATTCATGCTAACTCATAATTCGAATGTATTAAATTTACTGAGTAAACTACACACTTTTGACAATGTGCATGGGTGCTCTAATATACACATTACCTTAGCTACTTATCAGTTAAGTAGGAGAATAAATTACTGGGATGTAATTACTGACTTCACTAGTAGTGATCATAGGTCCATTGTGTTTTGTATTACTTTAATGGATGGACAGTTGGCTGAACCATATTTGCAGGAAGGTTCCGGGTTTAACTTTAGGAAAATTAATTGGGTTAGATTTGATGTCCTAAAAAAAGAAACATAACAACTGATGTGAAACTAAGTTTGATTAATTTAAGTGCTGTGGAGTATGAATTTTTCGTACAATCTGTTTTACATAATGCTATGAGCCCTGCTGCTAGGAGAAGAGTTCTCTCATAATGTACCATAATGGTCTAGGGAATTATCCAGTCTAAGGGCAGAGGTGTTTAGCCTGAGGAAGAGCTCAGGGCAAGACTGTTGCCCTGGTTAGTAAGGAGTTGTTTAGGATTAAGAGAAAACACATGGCTATTTATTCACATAAACTCAAAGCATGGCACGATTTGATCCAGTCAGTTGGCAACAATGATCCGTGGAGCCTGTTATTTAAGATTTGCATAAACAAATTAAATATTAATAATATAATTACCACTCTTATATTTGATAATGGGGAGTCCTCTGACTGGCATACTACTATTAAGACTATCACTGACCAGATATTTTTGACGGATTGTGACATTCAGGATACTGAATATCAAAAAAGGTTAGGGAGGATAATAAGACTTACTGAGGCCATAATACTTCAGTTTTATTCAATGCCAACGAGTTAATGACTGTGGGTTCCAGGTTAAATGTTAATAAAACTCTTGGTTTGAATGAAATAGGAAACAATTGTATTATGAGAATGTTAAAGTTGTGTCCTCAGGTTATACTGAATATGTTTAATAAATGTTTTCTCGAGGGGATTTTTCCTTCATTTTGGAAATCAGCCCTCCTGAAGCTAATTCGGAAGCCGGGCAAGCCTATAACTGATCCCAGGGGGTTTCGACCGATTTCCTTGCTGGCAAATTTTGGGAAAGTGTTTTAGAAGCTAATTTTATTAAGATTGGAAACACTTTCTAGATAGGAATTTTGTATTTAAAGGTCAATATGGTTTTACTAGGGAGTGTTCTACTGAAAATGTTATTAGTATGCATTCTAATGTATTGGCTTTATTTGTCGATTTTGAAGGGGCATTCGACACCGTATGGTTTGAGAGTGTTCTACTATCTTTGAGGTTGCTGAAGTGTCCTGATTTAATTTATAAGTTGATTAGACGTTATCCTTGTGAAAATTACAGTTAGGTTTAGTTACATTTGAAATACGAAAGGAATGTAAATCGGAGCTGCCGTCAGAGATCGGTGCTGGGCCCGGTATTCTGGAAATTGGTACTAAATCTGTGGTTATCTAATGATAACCACAAATTTAGTACCAATTTCCAGAATAAACTGAAGATTTCTACTAATAAAACTGTTATGATGCTTATTAAAGGTAAGCTCGACTACAACAGACCTAAAGTAGTTATTGTTATTAGCAGATACCTCTTGTTCCTCAGGTTAAATACCTTGGAGTTGTATTAGATGACAGTTTTACTTTTACTGCCCACAGAAATTTGGCAAATAAGGTTAGAAATTTTATATCCTCCATAGTTAGAATTACAAGGAAAGACTAAGGGTTGAATAAGAAGGTTCTTTGGCTATATTATAAATCCATATTTTTGCATATCGTGTCATACGCTTCATCTGTTTGGTTTAGGCTGGTTAAAACTGTTAAGTTTACAAATAAAATAAATTCTTTGCAGAGAACCATATTATTAACTATAATGAGAGAATGTAAAACTGTTTCCACCCCTGCAGGTTATTGCAGGGGCTCTTCCTTTAGATCTTTATATTGTTTATAGGGAATTTAGCTATTATACTAGGAAGGGTAGACAAGTAACTTTTTTGAACATTAGTAATGATATTGGGAGTGATCGGAAGATATCTGATAAGAATACAATGCATAAATTAATTAGTATGTGGCAAGATAGGTAGAATATTAGTGAGACAGGAGTTGTGACTAGGATGTTTATACCTAATGTGACCTTTTAATGTTGATCATAAGAAAAATAAGCGGGTTTATATGAATATGGAAACTTCCTATTTAATAACTGGTCATGGATCTTTGAGAAGTAAATTATGTGAGTTAGGATAGAGTCTGTTCCACATTGTGTTTATCAAGCGTTAGAGTCTTGAGATCATGTGCTGTTCGATTGTCCAATTTATGAGCAATTAAGAATAACTCTCAGTACCCATGTGCCTGATCTACACAGAGGGAATGAACAGGTACCGTTATCTAATCCTGAGTATTTTCAATTATTACAAGACTTGGCAAAAAGAGTTTTTTTCGGAAAAGGAGGCAATTAGCTATTTTGGTAAATTCTGATTAGTTTAACCTTGTATCAGTTGCTCCTGTACATTTATTTATTTATTTATTTTATAACCTTCTAGGGAAGTGAAGTCTGGTGACTTCACTTCCCTAGAAGTGATACTGTTGCTCGAGAAGCGCTCCATTTCGTGAAAAGGGTAGGCGTGCCTAATAAAGTGCAACCTAGTGTATAACATAAATTACAAATAAGACGGATCAGACAATTTGAGCAGGTAAAATTTATTGACCAATTCTGATTCCGATTCATGATGTATGCACGCATATATATATAAAATAAATGAATCGCTCTTAGTACATACTAAACTTCACTAAATTATATGGTGCACTATGGCCATAGACGCCCATGCGCCAAAAAAATCCCCAAACAAACTAAATTATATTTCTACCGTTTTTCACAGATTGATTTTTATCATGTATAGAACGGAAGTTATGAAAATTTAAAACTGCACACGGAGTTTACAATGACCCTATATATATATATATATATATATATATATATATATATATATATATATATATTGTAGTTTAGGAAAAATTTTATTATTTTTATTTATTTATTTATTTATTTATTTATTTATTATTATTATTATTATTTTTTTTTTAGAATTAGGCTTGACAAATGGCTTCAATAGAAGAGAAAGTAAGTTGTGCGCTGTGGTTGGCCGAGTTAAAGTCTGTAATCGCAGTACAAAAAAATATTTAGAACCCATTACAACAAAGATGCACCATACAGGAATTCCATAACTAACTGGATGAAAAGGTTTAAAGAAACAGGTTCCGTCAATGATAAATCACGATCTGAAAGGCCAAGAACAGGTTGTTAATAGCAAGAGTTATTTGGAAATGCTGCAGAATTACTTTATTCCTAAACTAACACGTTTAGGACTTATAGGTGATACAGTGTTTCAGCAAGATGGTGCACCTTGTCATTTTTCTCTGTGTTAGGCAGTTTCTGAATGAAAATTTTCCTAACAGATGGACTGGAAGAGGTAGACCAATCTCTTGGCCACCACGTTCACAGATTTGAGCCCACTGAATTTTTTTCTATGGGGACATGTTAAGACTACTGTTTATTCAACAAAACCTCATTCTTTATACGATCTACGGACTCGGATAACTAATGTGATTCAGGGTATTAATGAAAATCAACTGCAAAACGTATTTGTAGACTTCAGAACCGTATCTCAGTTTGTATACGTAATAACGGTGGACATGTTGCGAAGTAACAATTCCAAGAATAAATTTATGTAAAACTGTAATAAATTCTTTCCCTTACCCTTTTTACAGATTGATTTTATCATCTATAGAACGCCGACCGGGCAAGCCGGGTAGGTAAAGTGCCTGCCTGGCAACCCAAAGGTCGCGGGTTCGATTCCCGCCTCGGGCTGGATATCACGATGGTGCCGAACCAACCGGTTGGCTGGATATCCCGGCCACGATATACGAAGGAAGCAATAAAAAACTGGTTCCTTCATGCATTGATCACATCATACTAAATAAATAAATAAATCTACAGAACGGAAGTTATGAAAATTTAAAACTGCACAAGACTATTTATAATGACCCTGTATATACAGGGTGTCTCAAAAATATTGGTACAAACGTTTAGGGGAGGTAGGTAACATCTAAAGGAATGTGAATCGCATAGGAACCCATAACCGGAAACGTCACCGTAAGTCGGTACACGGCGCTGTTCATTGGTTCGCGAGAGGGAAAATTTCTGGTTTACTCATTCAAGCAGTAGTCGCGGCACGAAGAGGATGCATCGATATACGAACTGTGAGCTGGCAGACATGCATCTAGTGTATAGATTAGCAGAGGGCCCACACGGTGTGCGCCCTCGGCACAACATCGCTTCGCAATAAATGTGTGGGCAGGTATGGTCGGTGACTGCTTAGTCGGCCCATACCTGTTACCATCCCGCATGAACTCCGCTAAATATTGGATCTTTCTTGAACAAGTTCTACCAAGGTTACTTGACGATGTTCCAGCAAATGTGAGACGCAACATTTGGTTTCAACGTGACGGGGCGCCTGCCCATTATGGAAGGTGTGTTCGTGACCATTTGAACAGTCGTTTTGGGCGTCGATGGATTGGCCGTGGTGGACCCGTTGCCTGGCCCCCACGCTCACCTGATTTATCGAGCCTTTATTCCTTTCTGTGGGGGCGCCCTCAAAATTTTTTATCGTATATGAATCGCCTGTGGAGATGGAAATGGATCTCGTGGCGAGACTCATCTGCGCTACTGCTACTGTCAAAGAAACTCCAGGTGTGTTCGACCGTGTCCGCCAATCCATGCTGCGTCGGTGTCACGCATGCATCGCGTCTCATGGTGGAACCTTCGAGTTGTAACATCATAAAATGCATCCATCTCGTACTCCATTGTTAATATTATGTCAAATAAATGTTTGCCACTAATTACTGTCTTGTGTCATTTCTGCTTCTTGTGCCTCTGCTACTACTTTCCCGTGACGTTTCCGGTTATGGGTTCCTATGCGATTCACATTCCTTTAGATGTTACCTACATCCCCTAAACGTTTGTACCAATATTTTTGAGACACCCTGTATATATATATATATATATATATATATATTATTATTATTATTATTATTACTTTAAATTTAACAATAAATGAATTTATATACGCACTCAATTCGTAAAGTAATTGGATGTTTCTAATAGCCTTTTATTGATATAAAATTAAGAACGTGTTGATCCGCTTCCATTCATTACCCACTGTACCCTCTTCCACTCGAAAACAGTTTTTGATAACAGGAATGAGGTATTTTGGTCCATTCCTTTTTCAACACAACAATCATTTCAGGTAGTAGTAGTAGTAGTAGTGGCACTTGATGCAAGAAAGCAAGTGTAGGAGCTTATGCAGCATCAGCCAAAAAAAAAAAAAAAAAAATCACACCATACCCTCCAATTGCCTGTCCAGTTCCTCCTTAAATTTATTTAACCTATCAACTTCCATAACGACAGATGGAAGTTTGTTCCAGCAATTAACCACCCGCTGGCTAAAGGCAAATTTCCGCACATCTATTCTACATCTATCCTTTCTTAATTTGAACTTATGTCCCCGTAGGTTCGTATTCTGAACAAGTGGGAGGATCCCATCAGAATTCAGCGTGCTCAACCCATTCAAGGCCTTATAGACCTCAATCAGATCACCGCGCAGGTACCTAGTCTCCAGCCACTGCAATTTGCACAACTTAAGCCTCTCTTGGTAAGAGGATCCCTTCATTCCCCTCACCAATCGTGTTGCTCTTCTCTGTACACGCTCAAGCAAATCTACATCCTTCCTAAAATGAGGCCTCCAGACCTGTACGCAGTACTCAAGGCGTGGCCTGACCATTGCCTTATACAGAGGGACAATCACCTCCTTTTCCCTGCTAGCAAAATTCCTATATATCATTGACAAAACCCCATGACCTGCCCTAGCAGCCTGTCTACATTGCTCAGAAAACTTCATATCTGACTGCACAATTACTCCCAGGTCTTTTTCATTTTCTACCACCTTAAGTGTAGTACCACACAGTTGGTACGTTTCTCTGGGGTTACTTCTACCCATATGCAGTACTTTGCATTTGTCAAGGTTAAACTTCAGTTGCCACTTCTTAGCCCATCTGCCCAAATTATCTAGATCCTGTTGCAGTAGCACACTGCCATTACTGTCATTAACAACCCTGCCAACCTTCGTGTCATCTGCAAACTTCGACATTAAGCCTGATATACCTTCATCAATATCATTGATAAATATACAAAACAACAGTGGACCCAACACCGAACCCTGTGGGACTCCACTAATAACATTAGTCCACGAAGAGCAGCACCCATTGATTACCACCCTCTGTCTTCTCCCACTTAACCATCCTTTTATCCATTGTAGCAACTTACCCTTAATAACATTCTGCTCCAATTTGTACAGTAGTCTTCCATGCGCAACAGTGTCAAAAGCTTTCCTGAAATCCAAGTATATGATATCAAAATTATTTTTTGCATCCAGTTCCTTTGTGACCACATCATAATAACCAATCAAATTTGTCAGACAAGACTTTCCCTTAACAAACCCATGCTGTGTCTGAATTATTGCTGCAGTCTTGTCTAGATGATCCTGCAATGCATCTTTAACCAGTGACTCCATTATTTTACCCGGAACAGAAGTTAAACTAACTGGTCTGTAATTATTCGTGTCACCCTTCGAACCTCCTTTGTGAATTGGGGATACATTTGCACATCTCCAGTCCGTGGGAACCTCCCCTGAATCCAAGGATGCTCTCATAATTATGGCTAAGGGTTTGCTTAGTTGCTTTGCCGCCTCCTTTAATATAACTGGATAGATCCCATCCGCCCCAGGTGCCTTTCTTATGTTTAACTTCAACAATTTCTCCTCCACTTTGCTCTCAGTTATTACAAAATCATTAAGCACACTGCTACAATTTGATAACCTTCTTCCATTTTCAAACTGTAATGATTCCTCACGTGTGAATGTAGATGCAAAATACTCATTCAGTTTGTTTGCTATCTGAGCAGGATCATCAACAGTCGAACCATCGATGTCAAGTGGACCAATCATATTCAGCCCCTTCCTTTTAGAGTTTATATAAGTAAAGAAATCCTTGCTGTTTTTCTTAGCATCTTTTGCCAAAGATTTCTCGTAATCCGCCTTTGCCTGCCGAACCTCCTTTGTGACCTGATTACAGACTAGCTTATATCTGCTACAGACTTCTGCGTCGCCTGATAATTTATATGCATCCCATGCATTTTTCTTCTCTGTCACGAGTCTGATTAGTTCATTTGATAACCATTAGGCCTAAACCTTGAACAATATTTCTTCATCGGTATGAAAAGTCGAGTAGCTTCCACGATTAATTCCTTGAATGCTTCCCACTTAGAATTTACTGTTTGTAACATCGTCAGTCGATCCCACTGTACAGAATTTAAAAACTGTCTGAGACCACTGTACTCCCCTTTACGGAAGCAAAAACCCTTTCCTTTACCCCTGACGGTAGTTACCTCTTTGAGTAAATCCCACTTCAGCACACTGTGATCACTGCCACCTAGTGGTTCCTTTATCTGCAAATTCTTAATACACGAATGATCACTGCTGATAACCAGATCAAGAGTATTACTTTCTCTGGTTGCCTCTCGAACATGCTGCTGCAGAAAACAATCATCCAATAAATCCACAAAAAGTCTGACTAGTGTGTGAGTGACCAACCCACAAGTTCCAGTCAATATCTGGAAGTTAAAATCCCCCATTATAAGACATTCTGATTTACTGGCCCACTCTATTTCTCTGTACAATTGTTCATTGTACTCATTCGAGTCATTAGGCCTATAACACACTCCTACTCTTATCTTTGCTTTTGCAGTGCTTATGTCACACCAAACTGACTCAACAGTGCACTGTCCATCTATATCAACTGGGTGCACTTCTCTTGATTTTATGTTTTTCTTAATTAACAGCATAACACCTCCTCCCTTTCTGTCCTGTCTATCCTTTCTGTACACATTGTACTCCCCAAATTCCAGTTCTGCATTCCTTATATCTTTGTGACACCACGTCTCTGCTATCCCAACAATATCCGCCTTTGATGTCTTGACCAACACTTCAAATTCATCAAATTTATTTACTATACTTCTAGCATTGGTATACATGCAAGCATACATGCTCCTATGCCTATTCCTTGTTACCCTAACACATCCCATATACCCAACTATTCCAGGATGACTGCCATCCGTCCCTGAAACCCCCAACACCCCTCGCTCCAGGTCGCTTCTTATTCTAATAGAAGTTGTGCAAGAATCACCTTCACCTCTGCCTGCGGTTACTGTTAAACTATTAGTCTTTGTATCCCCCCAAGCTAGCAGTTTTCCGACCCACCTAACACTGCCTCGATAGCATCAGCAAATATTCTTGCACCCTTTCTATTTAAGTGTATCCCATCCCTGTAGAAGCAGTCTCTCCTGTTAACAAGTACAGTCCAGGCTGAAAAATATTCTACCCCTTGAGCCTTGCACAATCTTTCCAGGGCCGAATTGATCGACAAGGCTCTCATCATATACTCCCTCCTATCGTGTCTGGGCAGAATTGCAGACACTTTCAAGTTCAACCCTAATTCTCGGCTTTTTTTCAACAGTGACCTGTACTTGTTGAGTAATCTGCCGGTCTCCTACTCTTAATATCATTAGTGCCAACGTGTACAACTATATCACCTTTTGTGCCCTTGAAAGATGATATCCGCTCTACAACGTCATCAACCTTTGCCCCTGGCAGACATACCCTGGTCCTGTTCCACCTATCCTTTTTACATAGCATGTTCCCCGTTTCCCTGACAATAGAGTCACCAACAACTAATAGTTCCTGTGGGACCAGCGCATTCTGCCTTGGGGGTTGCCGCTGTGTTGCGTGATGACCAAGTGCAAGCTCTGGCGTTGATGTGGGCAGCTGAGAGCTTGATGGGCCCCTCAATTTATTTCCTTCGAGGGCATCCACCCTGTCCTTCAAACTCTCATATAGGCCCATAACAACGCTGAGTTATCGCCTGATTTCCTTACACTCCTTACATCGCGCACACACAAAGACATCCCCCATGGCAATATCATGTTCCGTTCCAGAGAGTTCGGCAAACATTTCACAAGTTGCACATTTTTTTTAGGCTGTGACGCGTTGGAGAATCGCCCCCCTCAGTTCTCCCCCGAGTCACAACACTCCTGCCACTTTGTGCCCGTTGCTTTGCTGCTCTAGTTCGGGGCATGGTAGTTTAAATTAATAAAATCAATAAATTAAATGTCAGTGTATTTGAATAGAAACTATGAAATAGAAACAGTGAAGCGTATTACTATATAATTATGCGTTAGAGCTACCTCAATTAAAAAATTTGAATTCCCTACAAAAACTTTGAATTCCCTATATACAAAAACAATGGCTACAAAAATCGAACAAAACTGACGGGGTGCGTTGGGCTGGACTGAAGCCGACGTTTCAGTTCCCAAAGGTGTTCAGTGTAATAAAGGGTGGCGATCTGGACTGGCCTCTTGGTTCAAACATATGGACATGCAAAAGCTAAGCTTTTGCATGTCCACATGTTTGAACCAAGTTACTAGCGGCTGTACACTGAATTAAATGAATAAAATGCCGAGTTGTGCTTAAACAGAAAATATCCCTTCCACATATTACTGCCACAGCGTAAGTATAGCGAAATTGTCCAAAAATTTCAACGTACACATTGCATTCATTGTTCAAGGAATGACGACTAATGGGCCAAGTCAAAACTACGAGAAACAGTCCCAAACGAGGACAGCGCTTCCACCAAAATTCACAGCTAGAACCACACTTGCAGCAAAAGCCTAGGCCTTCCGTGCACCTGACTAATAGATACACAACGGTAAATAAATTCTCCAGGCATCTGCCAAACCTATATACGGCCATCAGAAGGGAAAACCGTGAACTCGCCACTCCATAACGCAGCTTTCTATTGTTCAGGGGCCAAATACAAGTTGTGTATCAGGCAAGTCGAAAATGTCTATTGTGCAGCGTTAACTTGCCTGTTGTGCAACAGGCAGTGGACGCTGTCAATTGTGATGTTTGATTTAGTTGGTGCTGCAGATCTTCCGTAAAATCCGATGCAATTGCGTGTCGATGAACTAATATCAATTCTTCTGGCCTCCCTGATCACCTAGTGGACAGCTGCATTCGATGAGGACTGAAAATATCTACGTCCCACTATTCTTAACGCCTTCCGGTCGGTCTCTTTCTGCCATTTTCTTCCCAAATATTTTCCGGCTGTAGAAACACCACCATGACATTTCCATTTGGTGATTACTTCAGCCACCGTTGATCTAGGACGTTGCAGTTTTGCTGCAATGGCATGAACACGTTGATTGGTAATATGGGATCCTACGATAACTCCTTATTGGGAGTCGTTAAGCTCAAACGCCCTTCTCCCATGTTGTTGTTGGGTTTTAGGAGCATCGGCGACTAAGGCCATATTGCTCCGTATATATTGTCCGTAAATTGCGTGTGTTCTGAGGTCGAATTTCTGTTTGCTGGACGAAAAACCCGAGTTCCGGCAGGAAAAACTATGCTGCCCTCGCCTGAGACCGACTAATTCAGTCAAGTTGTGAAAAAGACCGATAAAAATTCTTCCCGTCATCGACGGGATTCGAACTCGGGTCTTTTCCACCAGGTGTGAGGAGGACTGCAATCTTACCAACTGTGCTAACCTCGAGGGCCTTCCGTCTCCCATATACTGCATTTCATTGATCATCTTAATTCAAGCTATACGTGCCCTCGCGGTAGCACGGCGGATATAATCACCGTCCTCCCCACACCGGGTGAGAAAGGCCTGAGTTCGAATCCCGTCAATGACGCGAAGAATTTTTATGGGTTTTTTTCATAAGTGGCTGAGTTAGTCGGTCTCAGGCGGTGGGGTTGCATGGTTATTTCTACCGGAAACGGGTAAACAGCAAACCAATAAAAGAATAAAAGCAGCTACAGACACAACAAACTTAGCTGTTTTGCGCTTAACACAAAGTAACCTAACCTAGTTGAACGCAGCTGCTTTTATGCCTATTCCTGACATGTGGATCGCGGGTATGGTTCATTTTTCCGAAATCCCACGCATACGTTTGGCAATATAGTGTAAAACCTACTGTCAACGATAACTATTCTAAAGAGGTGGTTTTTAAACGAATTATCTCAGAGCAGTTATACTTGACACCAGTATTTATGTGAATATCAGTAAAAAGATACAATAGCCTGTTGAATAATTTCCCAAAGTGCGTGGTGACCATGGGTTAAAAGTTTATCTGGTCTCTAAGCGTTGTTGTTTTTGAATAATAAGTTCATTTTATTAAGCTTATCCATGCATTTTGTGTTGTCAAAGCCTTTGTTTAACGTAAAATCGTCTACTTTTTTTTTTTGGTCCATTGATGGATAATAATAGATTAATCATAATAATAATGTCTGGGGCAGAAAAATTTTATTCAAAATTTCAATGAATGCATGTGTTTCAGCCAGGATTTGCTCCTATACGTCTTATTGTTGTTGCGAGGTTTTTTCAGGCACATCAGCAACTTAGACCATATGGTGCCGCTTTATATTATGTCTACGCAAGTGTATGTTCAGGGACTGATGTGCGGGATGTAAAACACGGAATAACTCAGGAGGGCAACCCTCTCCCTCCGCCTGAGATCGGCAGACTACAACCTCGACTGAAGAAGACTTTAAAAATTCCTTCAGTCACAGACGGGAATCGAACCCAGACCTCTCCAAACAACTGACACGTGATAAAACCACTATACTGTACTGTAACGGAGGTCTATATCTGTTGTCTGTGCAAACCTTCCCAAATCGTTTAAGGTCTCTTGGTTTATATAGATAGAGTCTTAATGGAACCAGGAGATTTCGTTTATTTCTTGCCCTTTGCTAGAATGAGCAAATTATCTCGAATAGCAGTTTTTTCCGACTAACTTAGAGAAAGATGTTAGTTGTAAAATGTCGATATTTTCGAAGCCACAATTTCGATCCTTTCCCTACATTCTGAGATTCTAGTTAGATGAGCACTGAATAGAAATACAGAGGTTATCTGATTTTTGAGGTAACATCTGAAAACTGTCAGAAACGAAATATAAACAAGGCAAGCGCTCTGCAGAGGAAAAGTCGGTTACGAGTGAAAATACGTAAAGCAATTTCGTGGTCATTACTCCTGAACGTGCGCTGTTCAATCGGAACTCTTATAAGTTAGGCTGTGATTATGCATTAAGGCCGATCCTTATGAAGATGAATGTAAAAGGCACCTGATTTCACCCCCCCCCCCCCGATTGAAAAGGGCGAACGGCATGGTCAACCGGTGGCCCGAACAACATTAATTCTTGCATACTGCACACGAGGTTCCCTAAACTCTAGTACCGGCCTGATCTGCATTTTCTTTTGGTGAGAATGGGCTCGAGAATGTCATCGTTTATCTTATGGCAAACACTTACTGAGTACTTCAATCAATATTATCATTAAAGATAAAAACAAATTTTTAGACTTTAACTTACTAATTAACTGATTGATTAATTAGAATTTGATAAGTGATTTTTTTTAGGACTTAGATTTCTTTTAAATTATGGTACATTACGTCCAGATGTTGGCCATTTCTAGTAGATGTCGAGAGCTATATTTAAGTCCATATACTCCAGGGATGTGCTGTCTTTATTATCTTTATAAACAATAAAAAAAAATGTTCTGCTATGCATACATTTTGAAGATGAATATTATCAAAAACCGTATTTAACGATCACATAGGCAACTCAAACGCGTGTATTACTTAAATGTCACGTTGATCACCCAACTACGTCAGGTCCTAGGGAAAGCTCATCATTCTTATCTGATGGATGTAAAAAAAAAAAATAAATAAATACCCAAAAAGGGCTAAGAAATACGCCCGTTATCACATTGACAGCTGTCATCTATTTAGCACAAGATGTATGGTACAGTCCTCGGCTGAACGATGACCTTCCTCATCTCCATATAAAAGTGAACTATTTCATTGCTTGTTTGTTTCTGTTAGACAAGGTAAACTTTAATCAATCAACAAGCCAGCTTCGCTAGCAAGCCATTTTCTCACCTAACAGTTGCAGACAGATTAAGGCAAGTACACCTCGATCAACCGGTTAATGAAAAAGGCCAATGACTCATAACTTGACTTCTCTACTGCTTTGCCACACTTCCAAGATAAACTCCTATAACTACACCCTTCATAAAAGTATCTCTGGGGGTAATTACTCCTGCTGGGATTATCCTTGTAATGCACGATTATGTGCATAACCTACTACACCATATGTATTCTTACATTATCTGTATTTTTTGCGATAACTATACAGCTTATATACGGGGCAGTTTTAGAGTGCATCACTTTGGCCGTCTGCATGTGGAAAATCAGGAATCGACAGGAGATGAAATTTGGAATAGGCACTATGTGGGTCTTTTTCACCTGGCAAAGGGAGAACGATGATTCTACAAATTGTGCTACACACGGAGTTAAGAGGAGAGCCAAATCGTTTAATGAAACCTATTTTTTTGTAAACATGTTTTGTTTGCCACTCTGAGAATCCATGAGCGTTAAAAGGTTGTAGAGCTCTCCCTTTTAAAGGTGAACTCTCTCTCTTTTAAAGGGAGAGCTAAAAGTTGTGGTTTTCAAATTAAACGGGGAGATTTGAGTTAGCAAAGCCTTATTTCAAGATTGGTTCTGCTATCGTTAAAATTAAATTAAATTTTCTATTTATATTCTGGAACGGCAACACAGGGTTAGACTGGTTTTACAAGATAGACGGAATACAAGAGCAATATGGTATTTAGCAGTCACGTGTATTAGAACCACGTTCAACTCGCACGTTTACTAGTGCACTCACGTTGGACCACTCGAATACGGCGACCTATCTTGCCTTGCAATTCAGATTTACCTCAGCAAGAACGACTTAGCAAAGAAGGCATTGTAGATCGTCGAGAACGCTCCAGGTCACCCAGACAACCTTGATGAGGTTAGTTAGTTTGTGATGGGACAGTAAAGATGGGAGGGTGAAATCCGTCTCTTTTCCCCAATACATATCAGCGATTCTACAGCCCATGAACTAGAATGTGATTGTAGTAGTAGTAGTAGTGGCACTTGATACAAGAAAGCAAGTGTAGGAGCTTATGCAGCATCAGCCAAAAAAAAAAAAAAAAAAAAAAATCACACCATACCCTCCAATTGCCTGTCCAGTTCCTCCTTAAATTTATTTAACCTATCAACTTCCACAACGACAGATGGAAGTTTGTTCCAGCAATTAACCACCCGCTGGCTAAAGGCAAATTTCCGCACATCTATTCTACATCTATCCTTTCTTAATTTGAACTTATGTCCCCGTAGGTTCGTATTCTGAACAAGTGGGAGGATCCCATCAGAATTCAGCGTGCTCAACCCATTCAAGGCCTTATAGACCTCAATCAGATCACCGCGCAGGTGCCTAGTCTCCAGCCACTGCAATTTGCAGAACTTAAGCCTCTCTTGGTAAGAGGATCCCTTCATTCCCCTCACCAATCGTGTTGCTCTTCTCTGTACACGCTCAAGCAAATCTACATCCTTCCTAAAATGAGGCCTCCAGACCTGTACGCAGTACTCAAGGCGCGGCCTGACCATTGCCTTATACAGAGGGACAATCACCTCCTTTTCCCTGCTAGCAAAATTCCTATATATCATTGACAAAACCCCATGACTTGCCCTAGCAGCCTGTCTACATTGCTCAGAAAACTTCATATCTGACTGCACAATTACTCCCAGGTCTTTTTCATTTTCTACCACCTTAAGTGTAGTACCACACAGTTGGTACGTTTCTCTGGGGTTACTTCTACCCATATGCAGTACTTTGCATTTGTCAAGGTTAAACTTCAGTTGCCACTTCTTAGCCCATCTGCCCAAATGATCTAGATCCTGTTGCAGTAGCACACTGCCATTACTGTCATTAACAACCCTGCCAACCTTCGTGTCATCTGCAAACTTCGACATTAAGCCTGATATACCTTCATCAATATCATTGATAAATATACAAAACAACAGTGGACCCAACACCGAACCCTGTGGGACTCCACTAATAACATTAGTCCACGAAGAGCAGCACCCATTGATTACCACCCTCTGTCTTCTCCCACTTAACCATCCTTTTATCCATTGTAGCAACTTACCCTTAATAACATTCTGCTCCAATTTGTACAGTAGTCTTCCATGCGCAACAGTGTCAAAAGCTTTCCTGAAATCCAAGTATATGATATCAAAATTATTTTTTGCATCCAGTTCCTTTGTGACCACATCATAATAACCAATCAAATTTGTCAGACAAGACTTTCCCTTAACAAACCCATGCTGTGTCTGAATTATTGCTGCAGTCTTGTCTAGATGATCCTGCAATGCATCTTTAACCAGTGACTCCATTATTTTACCCGGAACAGAAGTTAAACTAACTGGTCTGTAATTATTCGTGTCACCCTTCGAACCTCCTTTGTGAATTGGGGATACATTTGCACATCTCCAGTCCGTGGGAACCTCCCCTGAATCCAAGGATGCTCTCATAATTATGGCTAAGGGTTTGCTTAGTTGCTTTGCCGCCTCCTTTAATATAACTGGATAGATCCCATCCGCCCCAGGTGCCTTTCTTATGTTTAACTTCAACAATTTCTCCTCCACTTTGCTCTCAGTTATTACAAAATCATTAAGCACACTGCTACAATTTGATAACCTTCTTCCATTTTCAAACTGCAATGATTCCTCACGTGTGAATGTAGATGCAAAATACTCATTCAGTTTGTTTGCTATCTGAGCAGGATCATCAACAGTCGAACCATCGATGTCAAGTGGACCAATCATATTCAGCCCCTTCCTTTTAGAGTTTATATAAGTAAAGAAATCCTTGCTGTTTTTCTTAGCATCTTTTGCCAAAGATTTCTCGTAATCCGCCTTTGCCTGCCGAACCTCCTTTGTGACCTGATTACAGACTAGCTTATATCTGCTACAGACTTCTGCGTCGCCTGATAATTTATATGCATCCCATGCATTTTTCTTCTCTGTCACGAGTCTGATTAGTTCATTTGATAACCATTTAGGCCTAAACCTTGAACAATATTTCTTCATCGGTATGAAAAGTCGAGTAGCTTCCACGATTAATTCCTTGAATGCTTCCCACTTAGAATTTACTGTTTGTAACATCGTCAGTCGATCCCACTGTACAGAATTTAAAAACTGTCTGAGACCACTGTACTCCCCTTTACGGAAGCAAAAACCCTTTCCTTTACCCCTGACGGTAGTTACCTCTTTGAGTAAATCCCACTTCAGCACACTGTGATCACTGCCACCTATTGTGATTTCAATAGGATTACATCTGCTAAATGCTTGGAGGTCAATGATGGAGAAAACGTGCTCATTTTAGAAGAATTTTGACAAGGCTTCATTGTCCAGATTGCAATCTGCAGCATTACAATCACCTGCACTGAAGTCAGTTTATATTGTGTGAATGCTACATAGAAGTAGTTATGGCCTAAATGCGTTGTGATTTTCCTGGATTAAAAAATGAGGCACCTGAAAAAATGCAAGAAAGACTCGTTCAGCTGAATAACCGGCTTGGTTTGCAATTAGAGCCGTTTAATGTTGAAGAACTGTAGGTGGCACACGGTGAAAAGCTCGATAATGAAAATCCTGGTGATTTAAAGGCCTCATAGGAGCCAAATAATAAAAGAAACGAAGGAAAGGAAATTAAGAACGTCAAGAATGAGAAATTTCTTCGAGCATTTTGAGGAGGGATGAGAATCAGTGAAGCAGCTTTTACATGAGAACCCGAATGCAGAAAAAGATCTTCAAACGACTTTCGAAGATACCTCTGCATTCAGGAGATCCTTCTTGTACCACCAATCTTCCTTTCTGCAACGAAAATCGGTAGAAATCGACTTCGTTGAAGGCTGGGATGCAAATCAACTCTAGATTCTTTTTTGCAAGAAGAAAAAGAATGTTACCCCCAGGAATCCATAACTCAACTTTTGCATTTTAAGTTCCTGATATGTAGATAGAAGGAAGGTGATTTACCCTCCGATAAGTAAACTGATATGCACATTTCATTTTTAAATCAATAAAACTATTGTTAAACTAGTCTTGATTGGTGTCTAACTGAAAATCTAATAGCAGACCCATCGTTATTGTTGCTTATACAGCATGCGCCAAAATAGAAAATACGGAAATTGTTGTGCTCCTGATGGCGATATCCCTTATGAAATTCTTTGTTAAGGGGGGTGGGGAATAGGTGACGACTGACCTACCATTTCCTAGCTATGCTTTCAAAAACAGCTGCTCTAAAAATGGAGAGTCTGAGAAATCATTTCCAAGATCTCAAAATCTTGGAACTTAGAATTTGCGCATTCTTCATCAACTTGCGTATTTTTCGCCTAATGCCTATCTGTACAGAGCAGCGAAAGAGCAGATGGCTTTAATTCACCATTACAAACTTTTTTTTTTTTTTCAGGCTGTGACACTGATGATTATAAAACATACTAATTATTTGGTATACTTTGTTTTGGTACCTATTGTGCCAGTGGTGTTCTATACTATGATGCAGGTCGCGAAGCTTCACCAGGATCCTGAACTCAAGGGGAACAAAAATAAAAGAGAAAATGAGAATTTTCATTAAAAAATAATTTTGCAGGGCCAGGGCTCGTGATGATAGGCGACTATACTGTACTTCAATTTCTTGAAGAAGGTCGAAGAGCATGTCCTCCATTACACGATAGTGGCTTTGCCACTTGTCTGAATTCGAACCCGAACCAAGACCTTTAAGAGTTTCTCCAGTCTTTCGTTGGAGAGTGGAGAAACTCTTAAATTGCTCGTCAATCGGGGCTGAATTTAATCGATATTTGATGGAAGTAGTTCCACCGTGGGCTATTCCGAACTTTTAAACCTGCACAACACACAAATCGACCCGTAAAAAATACACATTTACAGATATAACAAACAGCGCAATATGGCCTTAAATGATCATGCGCCGTAAAACTAAAACAACTGAGCATCATAAACATTAAGCTAATCTAGGGATGTTGGTGTGGGTTAAAAAGTACAGTTAGGGCAGTTTATATGAGCATTTTCCCTGCATTCTACTTTTGCTTATAAGTATCTATTAAAATTTGGAATTAACTTAAATAATCCCTGATATTTTTCATGCAATAAAACCCACAGCGATATCTAATAGGCCGCCGTAGCCTAGCAGTCATGTGCGCGGGTGCATAAGTACACGTGCCTTGAGTGACCGGGGTTCAAGCCCGTGACTGCTGAATACGGTGCTGTTTTTTATTCAATCTATCATGTGAACTCCACTGACCGTTTGGTCGTCCCGGAGTATAAACAGAAAATTTATTTTATTTAATTTATAATAAACTTCCGTTGTTCCATAGTGTGTGTGCGTGTAGGCGCGCACGCGCGCGCTCAGAGGCAGTAATTGTTGCTTTCTTACCGATGAAATGTGAACGTCCACGAAGCCTATCATCCCTTTGTTTTATAATTAGGAGAAAACGCTGAATTTTGATTTAACTGAAGCATTTTTACGAAAGACAATGTTTTCTAGTAGCGTAAAATGAAGTTATTTTTTGCGTTTATTGAAACGAGAATGAATCTACTTGTATATTTAAAAACTAGATGTAATGAGAATAAAGTTATGAAGTAGAATAATTTGTTATAGTTGAATTTCCGGTCGTTGGAATGTTAATGTTTTTTTGTTGTTATTTTGTTTTCTTTTGACTTAATCATAAATAACAGATCACCATGTCAAGACCACGTTCCAGATCACCGGCGTTTTGCCCGAAAAAAAAAAAAAAAAACGAATCCTTCCGTCAAGGTGAGTATTTTCTGTCGCACCTGTTGCTCATTGCCACTGACGTAACAATCCTCTAACTTCCGGCTGTTGGGACCAGTCGCATCTCGCGTGCCACAGTAAAAACGCAATGTCCGGAACATCCCCTCTGTAATTACTGCCGTCAAAAGATGCCAGTCATATATCATTCTAGTTACAGCTTTCCACCCGATAACAAGCTCATAATAAAAAGACAAAAAAAAAAAAAAAAAGACGGGCCAAGAAAAAAAAGAAAAGAAAAGAAAGAATAGCAAAATAAAGATCTAACAAATGATAATAACAAAGGTCGTTAGTTCTAATTTCCTAGCTGAAATCCAGCTGCAATTTTCGTAAAGATTTTCTCCGAGAGATGGCGGTACAAACTGTCAACATCTTGTAGAATGCAGATTGGTACATGATTTCGTATTTCAGTTAATTTTATGCTATAAAAAACTTTTTTTAATTAACAAAGATGCCTGAAACCCATAATTTCATAAAAGATAGTTGAAAAAGCAAAGTATTCTTTTTTCCTCGTATTAAAATCATAATTCAGTAAATCGAATTATAACTTAAAAATGTGTGTTTCCAATAATTCGATTACCATGGCAATGTGCATAAAATAGTTGGGGGAATTTTTCATCTTCATCTTATTTAATCAGCTATGTAAATCATTCCATTTTTTAATTATTCCATTTCTAGCATGGTCGTTGTAAATATCTTCAAAGAGAAAGAAAGCTTTGTGGGGGTCAGAATTTGGCACACGTTTTGCTTGAAACGGAAAGGGTAGGTGGATGATGTTATTAAGATTTCTGGGAGTAACAGAGAGAGAGAGATGGAGAGAGATGTGGGTGGGTGTATGGGCGCGCAGACAGCATCCATTCTCAAGGTGAACACGTGCCAAGATTGGTCCAAGGCCATCTAACACGCTTTTGCTTCACATACTAATCTTTGTCCTTGACAATATATATATAAATTGCGTGGTAATTCTATAGGAAATTTGCACAAAAAGGTAGAATATTACTCGCAATAAGAAAAAGAACAGTTCTTCGCATCTGGGTCGAGAGTGCCACACGCTAAATATTCAGAAAGGGGTGGAAAAAACATGTCGCATTAAAGTGTTCGCATGGTGCCCAAATAAGTGGTCACTAGCTGCACGTATTTACTGGGTAGAGAAACATTATCGTGCATGCCGAGTATCAGGCGTACATTTTTATCAGTGTGGATACTTTGCACGAAAACAAGAATGATCAAGCTACGGAGAAAGTATGTTTTTCCTAACTGCTTCTAATACGCCTGCAGGTGATACAAGTTCCAGAACACCAACTCCAAGTAGCAATGGAGAAAAAAAAAAAAAAAAAAATTAAATAAATAAAAACACACACACACAAACACGTGCACTATCTGAGTCAGGAAGTGAGATCGACTGTTCTCAATACGTTATCATTTTGGTGACATTCAGCTGCTAAAACAGCCCCAGCGATATCAGTGGACAGAATCATATTTTGGCCCTGGGCATTCTGGAGTAAGTACTAGCTACTAGTCGATACCGAACCCCCCAACATAAATAATGCATTGCTTCCATAAAAAAAGAGCAACTCCCTTCTATTGAAATCGTTCAGGAGTCCTTGGTGCTCATTTCTGCAGGTATATATAGATAGATATATCTACCCCATAGAAGGAACGAGACCAAAATCGGTACTACAAGAACTTCTCCACTTTTTCAAAGAATTTCGATATTAGGATTTATTGGTATGTGAGCATCTTTGAATGTAGATATTACCATCGCTGGTTTTTTTTTTTTTTTTTTTTTTCCCTTTCTGCAAATGGAGATGTTTGAAAACAGCCAGAAAAATAAGCAACTTAAAAAGCAATGCTATAAAATTGAATAATATTTGTAGAGGAAAACCTTGTTTGAATTTGTGGAAAAACAAAATAACCGGAATATGCCAACAAAATCTAATTTTTATTAATTGTATACCAATATAGACAAAAGAGTCAGTATTAAAAAAAAAAAAAAAAAAAAAAAAAGGACGGGGGAGGGGAATACGGGCGGAAACACACTATTATCACATCACGGGACTCTCGTCATGTCACTGCTTAGTGTAAACTGTGAAGTCGGTCGTAGAAGAAGCATCACTGTAACGTAGGGTGACCAGATTAAAAATTTAATCTCGGTGTACTCATGCTTATGTTTTGGGGTATTCGCGTTATATCTTAAAAAAAAAAAAAAAACGAACAATTTTAAGGGTGCATTTCAACAACAACTATCGTCAGTTAATTCTTTCTTCCTAAATAATCATCTACACAGGGAGTTTTATGATTTCTGCTTTTTTCAAATACCCCATTTCAAATTTTAAAGAAGGGGTATCTTGGAAATTTATTATAAAAAAGGGGTATTATACCCCGAAATGGGTTACGTCTGGCAACCCTACTATAACGTTGTATATGTGTTATTCTCTGAGGAATTCTGAAGCGAAATGAATTGCCACAGTTCATCCTCTTTTTCAGATTTCGAAGATTTAGAAAATGCATGTGCTTTTCTTATAGCGGAGAAAACAAAAGAGTACGCAATGGATACACGACATAAACTGGAAGAGAACAGAAAAAGGCGAATTCCATCATTTACTGC
The DNA here is from genome assembly GCF_048544385.1 of Mastigoproctus giganteus. Classification (NCBI taxonomy): domain Eukaryota; kingdom Metazoa; phylum Arthropoda; class Arachnida; order Uropygi; family Thelyphonidae; genus Mastigoproctus; species Mastigoproctus giganteus. The sequence continues at coordinate 20,500,660 of NC_143575.1, forward strand.
AGGACTTAGAAGAAGATGAAAATCGTTTGTTTTAAGATGTACTTATAGATGAACAAAGAAGAATTTAATTTCCTATATATTCTAATTAAGGATGACATTCAAGAACAAAATACGCAATTTAGAAATTCAATCAACGCTAAGGAAAAATTAGTTGTATGTTTAAGGAAAGTCCAAATAATGCAAGTTTAATTTTGAATAAGGATTTATTCTGTCAAAATGCCAAACAAAAATTTTCAAAGAAATTTAATAACAACAAAAAACTACTTCTCAAGCCTAAAAATTGAACTTGTAAGAAATAGTTAGGAGTTGTACAAATTGAAATGATCGACTTGTTTCGTCTCCTGACAACGTGATTCGACCTTGAAGCCCGACGTGTTATCTTGTGAATACAGCCAATGACAGCAGTGCGTCTCCGAGCAATAAACTAAATGGGAAATATAGCTCCCCACATTTGATATATACAAGTGAAGTCTCATGAAGTGAACTTTCATAACGTAATGAAAAATTTCTGGTTACGCCTATGTGGGTGGGTGGGTGTGCGCCAGAAGTGTAACAAGGAAGGAGTCGACCTGGATGCGGGATAGAACAATTGTGCTCCCTTACGGTGAGCTATAAGAGTACGGAAAAGAAATGTTAAAACTTTTAACGTTTTTATATTTTAATAGCACTGGTAATTCTTCGTTACCTGCTGTACGATGTAAACGGTATTTTAGGCATATATTTATACAAAATTGGGATAGGTATGCATTTCATGCCTCCTAGCATGACAAAGTCGAAAAGCAATAGTTGAGCATTGAACTTAATACTCTGTCAATGAGAGGAGAGCATTTTTGAGCAGAATTAATATTCTTTAAGTTTGTTTAATACTATACTTTTGAATTTCAACGTTCATTTATTACCAAATAAAAAAAAAAGTTATTTTATTTCATGGGGCGACGTGGACCCCACTGTGCTTGGGAGATTGGCTCACCGCCCTTCATATGTGCGTGCACCCTATTAATTACGCTAATGGGGAAGGAAATGCTGAAGCAAATACCGCATATAAAAATATTTTCAAAACAAAGGGAAAGAGGAGAACGGACAAGCATCCTTCAGTTATAGACAGCATGAGCAGAGATATCTAATTAAGATCACAGAGCTTTAAAAATTAAAATAAATAATATATATAATCATTTTTATAGGGCAGCATTATCGTCTTGTGAGGAGGTAATGTTGCCGAGAAGTGAAGCCCAAATAACAGCAAAACTGCTACCAGAAAGTTAAAACCTTCCTTATACTTTCTTTCTTTCTTTCTTAATGACAGTGAAGAGGGAGTAAAGTTAGAGGGAGTTAATTATCAGGACTAGGCCATGCTGTTTCAAAATGACTTAGACTGGTTGCAAATATGGTCTGAAAAATTACAACTAAAGTTTAATGCTCTAATGTAAGATTTTGCACCTGGAAAACAGAAATCAGTGAGTTACAAACTGGAGGGGAAGGGGAGGGAAGGGAAGGAGTAGGAACTGAGAATTAAAAGTCATTCAGGACGAAAAGGACTTTAGGTTGCGATACAATCAGATTGAACCATGCAGTGAAAACACGCGGCTAGGAAAACACAAGGTGTCTTGTCAATGATTTTATGCAACTTGTATGTAGGCAGAAGGATGTCACTATGAGACAATGGCAGGAAACTTATTTGGAATACTATTTTCAGATCGGGGGGCTATACCTGAAGAAAGATAGAGCCTGTAGAGGGGACTGAAAGAGGAGCAACCAGATCGGCGAGGAACACTAATCGATATCCATATGAAAAACGGATTATATGGTTTGGACCATCTAAGCTTGGCAACAGTGGAGTAGCTACCATGTAGGCAGGCAAGGCAAATGCCTCCGCGCCTTCAAACCCTCCTCTTTTTGCAATTTTCATTAATTAAGTAGGGACCCGAACATGTTCTTTGCCTCGGGGCCCGAAAAAGGGTAGCTACGCTACTGCTTGGCAACTAGACATCTCGGAAAGTAGGATACGAACCTGGTGCTTACAAGAGTCTTGAAATAATAGTTCGATACTGCTCGCGAGCATCAGGTCTATAATGTCTGTCCCGTATTCACTACTATTCTGAGTAATTGCACAGAATTGTAGTTTACATATACCAACGTTATACTGCTCTGAACCACAAATCCTCAGTGACAATATAGTGGCCTTGACATTGTCACTCATTCAGAGAGGTCAGAGGGGTCTCGATCGTCGATTACTGGAAGGATGTCTTAAAAAAATGTTCTGTTTATTGTTTATACTCAGGCACTACCACCAGGTCACAAGAATTTACAATAAATCATGAATGCAGTTGTTAATTGTATTTAATAGTCATGGGCTAGAACCACCGTCCACTCAGAGAGCTTATGCTACTGCACTCTGGCTCATGACCACTCGGCTCCGTCAGGCCTAAGGGTTCTCTATAAAGGAATGTTAGTTAGTCCATCTCAGTTGGCGGGAGTAGTTTCCCAGTGAGTTATTTCCGGTTTTTCAGCACGCACAACATGCAAATCTTCCCTTGAACACACATCCACGAACATAACTTACAGCAGTGCAATATGGCCTGAGTTGCTGATGCGCCAAAAATTCAACAGCTGCCGCCCACAAAGCCAAGCTTGTATACACCTGTGTTAACGATTTCCCTTTAAGTGAATACTTCCTGATTTTTTAAATTGTAATTTTGTATGCAGCAGTAGTCTTGGAAACTTAGGTCAGTTGCTTCACGTTCCTTTAAACCTCTGCTCTCATTGTCCACACTTAAGAGTAACATAAAATTTCAAATAACTTTTATCTGTTTACTTTGTGAATTTTGTTGACTTTTTTCAAAAATCAATAAAGGCAATGCGTGTCTGTTTTTTCTATCAAGATCTTAAGTGCAAAAACACGTCTTCAAGTTCTAAATCGCTTCGTTCTTAACTAAAATATAGTTCAAGCAGTTTCCCTAATTCTCCGTTGAGTATTTTAGTGTATATGGAATAAGATGAACATTCAGTCAGGTAGAATGACACGTGATTTGTATGGGCAGATCGGTAAGTAACTTGATACGGAGTGTTACAGAAGCTTAAGCTCATCGGTTGTAATGTGAGACATGCCACGAGCAGTTGGAGTTCCAGATCTCTCCATTTACTCATGATCGGGTGTGCGACTGACTTGAGTGCGGTCGGAGCAGACGGAAATCGTTATCTGTTTAAAAATATATCCCTCCACCCCTTGGTTCAGTTGCAAAATATCAAGAATTTTCAAAATACGTGTGGGCTAGAACTACACAAAAAAAGTTTGCTAGCTAGTAAACAAAAACACGGTTCTGAACTTAAGGGATACAGAAGAGGAGTTTGTACGTTGGAAGGCTTTACCAACTACGGAAGATATTAACGTATTGGCAGAGGATTAACAACTTTTAAATGCAATAGAAAAAATGTATTTCAACTCCTTCAGTAGACTGCGCAGATTCGATTTCATTTGTGTCAGCTATGTATTTCAATTGTAATATTTCCTGATAAACAGTTTCCATTTCCATTAAAATATCCTAATAACACATACACTGAAATATAATTAAAAAAAAAAAAAAAATTAGGACACCAACCCCCGGCAGTTTATAAAATTTTCATCCAGATCTCAGTTGAACAAAATGTTGTCCATAAAACGTTTTGGTCGAACAGCTCGATTTCCCGAGGCAACTAAAAACCTGGTGCTTGCAGGTTTCAGAATATCTTGTCTGTAAAGGTCTATAATTTGCGTGTATAATATAGAGTGGTCCGTCTTGCAGGATGAAAAACCCGACTTACTGCGACGGGAAAAAACATGCAACCCGTTCTCGAGACCGAATAACTCGGTCACGGCGTAATAAACTCAAAAAAAAGTTCTTTCCTTAGAGACGAGAATCAAATCCAGGCCTGTCCCACGTGATACGGTATGCCAAAATTAAACCTATCATAATTCATCTGTAGTAGTTCGCTATATTTCTTTTACATTGATACACTGCAATGAAGCGTGGCAATATGGAGTTAGAAAAGATCTAAAGGGTTTTGTATCAGAATACTGTAAGAGACTTTAGAAAAGGATCCATGTTAATACCATTTGATTAGCATAAACTAATGAGTAAACTATTTAATAGAAAGCGAAGGTTCTTGTTGATAAAATACATAAATCGTCTTTGCAAAGTTCTCGAGTGATAGTCAAGTGTTGACGTAAGAAAATGTTTACTGGCGGCTTATAACTGCAGCGAGAGAATGTGTCACGAAAACAAATAATGCCTTGAGGACGACTCCCGTAATTCATCGTCATGTCTTTAAGAATTTCAATAGTCTCCTGCAGAGGAAGCTCATAAATAACGATTCTGAGCCGCCGCTCGCTAACGAGTCTTCGGCTTCAAGGATGTTTGATAAGGTCAACAGAACGATCGCAGGCAAGAGGTCTGTACTTACCCTAACACGTAATAGCTGTTGATTTAATTATTCTAACTTGGGGTTAATTGCACGGCTGTGATTCGGGAATCTGCGCGATCTCCATTCACCAGCGGATGGTCCGCACTTTCTCCGGATGCAAAATAAGCGCGGTCATAAAGCGAAAAGCTGGTGCGTCTGTGATACTAATTCTCTCAACATAAAAGCCGAAAGAGAGGTGGTATTCACGTGCCCCCAAACGACTTCCCTTCGCACAACGGGTGTCTACTTCCAGGCTACAAAAAGACGACTGCTATTTTAATGGGGGATTAAACCACAAAGGATTACCGCCCACCGCAGGCAACCGAGGGAAAGGATCGTGGCTTAACAAAAGGAGAAATCTTTCACGAGTGCTTGCCGGCACGTGCGGGTCGACACAACAGCTTCCCCGACAAGTGTCGGAGCGCAGCAATGTGGCCCAGATAAAATCGCTGAGGGAAGCCTGACATTGGTACTGCTTTTGCCAGTGTTCAGGCCTTTAGAATTAGGAATTCACCGTTAACCAGCCTTCTGAAAAGGTGAAAAGAGTCGAGCGCACAGGTGACAGTCGAATCTCCTTTCTACACTGTCCCCTCCCCCCTCCAAAATGCACATCACAGTTTGTTTTTAATTTACGTAAAAAGCGATACGGAGATATATAGACAAGTACAAAGAGACAGAGACATAGGAGTTTTAAAATACTGTAACAACTGAAATCGAAATAGAAAATCGGTGTTCTTTATAAAATTTATTAATTAATACAATTTTGCAATTAAGTTTCAGGACTGAGTCAATTTAAAGAACTCCAGATGATAGGATGAAACAAGCTTTGCTTCAATATTTTTCAAGTAATCAACTTGAGCAGCTAAACACTTGAGATGCCTCATAGAGCTGTTGGAAATCTTTGTTTAAAGGCATTTAAACTGACAACCACCAATTCCTTTGCCCCGTTTCTTTTAATGTTCTGGAATCCCCGCGATCTCCATTTGATTTTCTGTACACCGAAAATAAAATCCTTTCATCGTGGATTTTTTGGGAAAAAAAGTTGTCCGGGGAGATAAATCAATGGAATAAATGGTTACAGAAGCTTAAGCTCATCAGTTGTAATGTGAGACATGCCACGAGCAGTTGGAGTTCCAGATCTCTCCATTTACTCATGATCGGGTGTGCGACTGACTTGAGTGCAGTCGGAGCAGACGGAAATCGTTATCTGTTTAAAAATATATCCCCCCACCCCTTGGTTCAGTTGCAAAATATCAAGAATTTTCAAAATACGTGTTGGTTGGTTAAATTCATAATTGCACACCTTGCCGAAAACTCCTTGATAATCAGCTCAGAATGCAGTGTTGTACAACAAAAATTAGCCCTAACTTTCTGCAAACTGAGGCATTTACTGATTTTTTTTTTTTTTTTTTTTTTTACCAAACAGTCCAAACTAGTGCACTATACTGTACTCCTTATTCAGTGTCTTGCCTGGCGGAACAAATTCCTTGAGAACGATTTCCTTGCTATCTAAGAAATTGATTAATATTGCATTGATTTTTGACTTTTGAAAACGAAATTTTTTTGTTCCGGAAAGCACGATGATCGCCATTCCATGAATTGTCTCATTTTTGTGGATCACATTCGAAGCACCACAACTTGTCACCTATTAGGATTGAATCAAACAAGGAGGGATTTATCATTGACGATAAAATGAATCAGATCCTCGCATGCTTTGAGACTGAACAGCTTTAGTTAATCAATCAAACAGAACAGAACGGACCTTCCACCGTTTGTTCAATCACAAACCCATGAACTGTTTTTTTTTCTCTTAATGTGAATTTTTCTCTCGAAGCCCGACGATCAGACGCAATTAATGTGCAAAATGTTTTACCCGGTTTTGGGATTCGAACCGTTGTTGGAAATCCGCAGCACTGGTCGTCTTTAAAATCCTCACGACCATCCCGAAATCTTTCAGATCAGTAAAACACACACAGGTGAGATAAAGAGCATCGTCACCATTTCTCATGTCTATAATTATTAAATTACAGTTGCTCAGAGCAACTGTAATTTAATAATAATAATGAATCCAGAGCGCACAGGCCTCTTTAATCATATTCGAACTGTTCTTGGCCAACCAACATACGATATAGTCGTGAAACTGCAAAAGAATTTCATCTTTATAGCTCGTGTAATTTCGTATGTTTGCTGCACTTTTCACCAACGTGAAATAAAAAATTTCATGTTCGCTCTCTGTTCCATCACTTACACAATTACAGCGCCGTGAACAACACAACAGCTCTAACGCAACTGCGTGCGAACGACTTACGATACGCTGTGACCTTAACAAGGAAGCAGCCATGTAGGTTAGCTAACACCGCGCACTGGACTGTGGTTCTACATGCTTTGATATACACTCAGTCCTGGAACTGAATTGTCAAACCTTGTATTTTGCGTCAGGCCATGAGCTCCAACTGTCATCTTAATCTGTAATCGGGATTTGTTAGAGTCTGGGAACACCCAGACAGGCCACACCAAAGATGTAATAAAATCCCGGATGTGGCTCGAAATCCACACTTGTAATGATTTATACTATAAGCAAGAATTGAATCATGGCGAAAAGTCCGATGGTCTCCAAGGAGCATGAGTTGATCAACGAACAGGTTCAACCTCTTGACTGAGACGATTTTAGATAAAAATTTGCGTAAGAAGTTTAGCAGAAGTTTCAAACTCCTTGTTCACAGACCTGCAACAATTACTGGCACAGGATGCTGACCTCTTTAATTCATGCTAACCTCTTCAGCCTCTTTGGAGCTTACAGGCATCAACGTTTATTATTTTGACAATTAAATTTTTATTCTACAGTGATGATTTTCTAGTCTGTGAAGAGGTTCGATCTGTGTCTATTTTTCTATTACTATTGCAATAAAAGTTTTGATCGCAACCTCCTAAGATGCTTTTAAGAAGGAGTTAAAGATGCAATCTGTTTTTTCCTATTAATAGTTCACATCCATAGATTTGATTTGATTAACCATCACATGTTTTTTGGGTGATATTGCCCTTTCTGTGTTTTGAGAAATTTCAATAAATTCGTTTGCTAATAGCCTTATCACCTTGATTATGCGCGTGATCAGATCAAAAGTAGCCTTCTACACTTAGGTGCAAAATTTATAGAATATACACGTTTAGGACAAAATGTACGTGCTAAAACGGGAGAAAATACGTATCAATTTTCAAGTATTCTCTTTTAGGGGATGTATATAAAATTCGCATACAGTCCATCAGCATGCAACTTTCACGTTCAGTTTCTTGAAGGAATATTAGATCGACGTATGGAGTTTTGTATTTGGCTATAAAATTTACGCCTAAATTAAGACTCTGAGTTCCAAGGTCTTAATTTAGGCGTAATTAATGGGAATCTATTAATTATTTGCACGTATTTCCCCTGCGCAAAACTAAGTGATCTCATGAGTATCAGTTAACGGTGGCTTGTATCAAGTTATGAATATTAATTAAATCTTACAACAGTATCACCATTTATCAGGGTGCCTCCGTAGCCAGGTGGGCAGGAGCAGCAGGGCGTAGCATATGCTTCTTGATTAGACTGGGGTTCGAGTCCGTGAGTCACCAAATACGGAGGATGCGGAAAGGTCAGGGAATGACCACCGCATATCCCCGGAGCAATATGGCCTTAGTTGCTAATGCTCCTAAAAACCAAATAACAACAACCATTTATCAGTATTTTCAGATAGGTTTAACGCCGTTAACCTGTGAAAGTTGATGACACTGGATAAGTTTGGAGAGGGTGCTCTACATAAAGTGGAATCGGTAGTAATCCTTTTTGGCACCAACGAAGCTAGTGAGTTTTTGCTGAATTTCTGTAAATCGTTTCTCTGTTAATATGAAGTTGTTCTTCAGAAAACGTACAACGATCAGACACAATTAATGCGCAAAATCTATATGCAGTTTTTGGAATTCGAAGCATGTTGGCTTCGACGTCCATAGCCCTAAATTCCATGTTATCTTATAGTTTTAACTTGTTGATCTTGTTGCCCACTTCGCGAGTATTCCAAAAGAAAAAAACTTCAGTGTAAGAAAAACACAATTCTTTGTGAAATTATAAGAAACTAAATACAAAACAGTACTGTAAATAATACAACATATTTTATCTTAATATGAATCTTTGTATTAACAGTCACAGACAAAAGAAATGAAAATAAATTAGCATAAATGCAAATAGATACAAAGAAAATTGACATGAGGTGATGACGTGTTGCCGTTGAGTATAAAGACTGCATAAGCTGTTCAACTGCAGTAATCTGAAGCCAGAATGGGGGAAAACTCGTGATCTATCAAACTTTGAAAAAGGTCTTATCGTGGGTGCATGTTTAGTAGGAGCCACGATTCAAGAAACCAAAGACATAACTAGTTTTTCAAAAGCATCCATCTCAAAGATTTACAATGACTGAAAAGCAAGAGGTGCTTCCATATCTCAAAGGCGCAACTGTGGCAGAAACATGGACATGTGTGGACATGTGTATATGTAAGGGCGGCACCTAGAACGTTTGTTCAACTCCGCCTCGTATCTCTGTGAAGAACAGTATCACTACAGATGGGCCAGATGTGTGTGACGTCGGTTTGTGTGTATTATGTGTGTGTTCTGTTGTTCTGTTCTGGCCGCTTGGCTACCCAGAAGCATCAGTCACCTAGACAGATGATTCTGGGTACTCGTCCACACCACGGGAAGGTGGGCCAGTCCCAGTAAACACGTACCGTCTCGAAAGAGACTCTGACCCACCTGCTGTTGTCAGCAGGTGGGCCAGGAACCTCTGGGGGCCCATTCCAGAGGGAAGAGAGGAGAAAAAAAAAAAAAAAACTATCCGTGGTGCAAGTTGTAAAAAAAAAAAAAAAAAAACAAACTACCCGTGGTGCAAGTTGTAAAAAAAAAAAAAAACTACCCGTGGTGCAAGTTGTAAAAAAAAAAAAAAAAAAAAAAATAATAATAATAATAAAAGCAATCCATTGTAATATATTATAATAATACAGTAATATATTTATGTATGAGAAAAAAAAATAAATAAATAAAATAAAATAAGAATTGATAGTATGGCAAATTTAGCAAAAAAGAAATAAATAAAAAAATAAATAAAAAAAAATTATAATAAAAAAATAAAATAATAAAATAAAATAAATAAATAAAATAAAATAAAAATAAAATAAAATAAAAATTGATAGTATGGCAAATTTAGCAAAAAAGAAATAAATAAAATAAAGTAAAATAAAGAAAAAAAAAAAAAAGAAAAAAAAAAAGAAGAAAAAGAAAAAAAAAATTAGAATTTAGCCTTTCCCTTCACAAGAGTGAAATCTAGGCTGCAGAATTGCTTATCTGGTTTTGATTGGCATTGGTATACAAGGTCTTTCGCCGGGTAAAGATGCCGGATGCAAAGGCCTGCAGGGAGGAAAGATTGTCTGGATTAGTTGATCCACGTTGGTTGGGGAGAAGTTCAGAATTTTTATCCGAAGTTGATCTCTGAGGTCCTCATACAGGTCACAGTCAAAAAGAAGGTGGTACCAGTTTTCCTTGCCTCCACAAAAGCATAGGTCGGTAGCGAGAAGCCCCAGTTGGAATACGTGCGCCTTGTGGCGACGTATTCCACCTGGTTTGCCAGATGTTGATCAGTTCTTTGTAACATCTTGATTTTTCACGTTTATCATCTGCAGTGAGATTAGGCTCAATATCCAGAATACAGGTTGGTATTTTTTTTCTGATTCTGAAGCAGAGCCCACGGAAGATTGTAAACAAATCAAGCGGGAGAGTTCCCGCAATTACCTGAATAGCTGCCGTGGAGACAGTCCTGCATATACGGTGAGTGGCCAGAATCATTCCTCTTTGGATGGAGTTCAGTTTGTTTCTCATTTTTATGATAACTGCACGGTGGAACCACACTCCGACAGCATAAGTTACAATGGGTAGGAATACTGCTTTGTAGTATAGCGATAACGTTCTCTTAGACAAACCCCAATCACTTCGAGAGACTCTGAGGATGGAGGCAGCAGAAAAACAATACTTCAAGAGCAAAGCTATCATATAAGAAGGATTACTGTACGAAAAAATAGCCGTCGTGGTAGAATCGCCGTCTTCCCCACACCGAGTAGAAAAGGCCTGAGTTAGAGTCCCGTCGGTGACGGGAAGAATTTTTATGGGACTTTTCACAACACTGCTGAATTCGCAGGTCTCCAGCGAGAGTAGCGTGGTTTTTTTTTTTTTTTTTTCCCGGAAACGGGATTTTTCGTCGAACAAACAGAAAAGCGACCACAGAACACACGCAATTTACAGAGTATACACGGAGCAAAATGGTCTTAGTTGCTGATGCTCCTGAAACCCAATAACAACAACGAAAAAATAGGACATTCAGTGTACAGAAAATAACATCTGAATTCAATCAAGCCCAGAAATGCCCTATTTCAACTCGGACTATGCGCAGGGAATTGACGAAACTGGGTACTGGAAGTCGCCTGCCTATTCGTAAGTGACTCGTTACAGAGAAAAACAGAAAAATCCGCTTGCAGTGGTGCCGAGAACATCGTGATTGGACAGTGGAAGTCATGGTCATGTGGTCAGACAAATCATGGTACACTTTGTTTTGCACTGATGGTAGGCAGACAGTGCGGCGAGAACCTCAGGAAGCGATGGGCCCTGCTTGCCTTGTTAGGGCAACTCAAGTATTTGGAAGTGATATCATGGTATAGGGAAAGTTTTTATGGCACGGACTGGGTCTGTTGATACCGGCGGAAGGTTGAATGTCATCCAGGGAGTACCTGAATTTTGTATCAGATCTACTGCACCCTGCAATGTTACACTTTTATCCCAAAGATGATAGGCACTTTATGGATGACAATACAACAGCGCATCGTGCAAGAATGGTTCGGATAACATGACGGATTTCCACCATCTTCCCTATCCCCCACAATCACTTAATCTCAATCCTTTTGAGAAAGTGTGGGACATGCCGGTGAGAACTATTCGGTAACGAAGTCCTCTTCCTTCAACTTTGTCGAGCTACGCGATATTTTTCTGGATGAATGGTTACAATTAGACCAAAATGCACTAAAAAGCCTTAGAGAATCGCCTCGCAGCTTACTTGCTGTCATCAAAAACAAAGGCGACCCGATTCGATACTGAATAAAGGTTTATTATTATTATTTATTTTATTATTTTTTTTTTTTTGGCCAGTGTGTGTATAATAGCTACATTGTACATTTGTAGAGTAGTAGTCTTTTACTGATAAGTAAGACCATTAAATCAGGCTAGTTAGTATTATCTTATAATAATCAATAGCAGCAGATTCCGATTGCCATCGAAAACTTAGTCTAGAACTTCTGTGACGAATCTTTGGATCGTTCAATTCAAAACTGTAAAGAATGTTAGAGTTATTATGAGTTACTGTTATTATAAATACTACAAGCAATGTGTTTATAATAACACTAGTATCAATAAAATTTTATTGTCTTGATATTGTTTTAACTAGAGGCAGCAAGCATAACATGACTCAGATTAACGTGTCCCTTGGGGGAATTGCTTTTGGTGACTTACCTGTGATTTACGGTCCGTTTCCTTGCACAAACTGTCCTTAGATGAATTTCTATGTTATATCAGGTGACAAGAGGCCTGAGTTTGAATCCCGTCAACGAAGCGAGGAATTTTCACAACGCTGCTGGGTTTGAAATTTTGTAATTTTGAAATAATTGTAATTTTTGAAAAAAAGCAGTGCTTTTTTTCAAAAATTGGCTGAGTTTGTCGGTCTCAGGCGACGATTGCATGGTTTTTTCTCCAGACAACTTGTTTTTGGTGCGGCAAACAGCAAGCCGACCAAAGAACACAAAGTAATTACGATATACTGACGCTTCACAGCCTTAGTTGCTTTGGTGTTTAAGACATTCACAAGAATGGAATTATATGGTGTGTTTACGGGATTTATCCTAAAGGCATCAAGCATTCGTTCCAGTTGAGAAGTACCACAAAAGATAGATGCCAAACTGTATAAGAGGACTAAAAGATTTAATTGAGAAAAAGAAAAAAAAGCATGAGACAGTTACGTTCCATCGTGTGACACTGCCTCATACGATAGCTATAAGACAATATTTTTTTAAAATTACATTTAAAACATAAAACTAATGCTACTTACGGCCTTTATACATTCATAGGTGCCTCGTTCGAGGCCAACACGATCAATGCATAAATAATAAGTAATTAGTTTAATTACTATCCATTTCTGTGTACCTTATGTCAGTATTACTTATGCTCGATGATGAAAGCTTTAAATTACAGTTTTATTTGAGTGGAAATGAAGTAAATTTAAAATTTTATAATATATAAAATTTAAATTATATTTCATAAATTTCCTCACCCAATAAAGCTGCTATTTAAATCCTTCATTATCAGACCTACGGAATACTGATATAAGGGAATAAAGTAAACAGAAACGGACAGTAATTGATCTAATTGATTATTATTTATGCATTGATCGGTATCGGCCCATGGACGAAGTGCACATCAATGTGTAAAGACTGTAATTGGCATTAGTTTTAAATTTATTTTTTTTAAAATTGTCTTATTCTGGCTTATTTAGTATATACAGATTTTTATATTTAGTATATACAGATTTCTATATTGGGTATTACTATCTAAAATCAACTATAATCGTTTTATTATAAAACTAGCTGTACTATTCTGATTTATGGCTGTTTATATATAGATTTGAAAACATAACGTCATATTTAAATAAAAAATATATTGCGTACGTTTAATCGCATTACAATGGCATTAGAGATTTTGAGGATTTGCTAATGTTTTGTATGTACACAATGTCCCACAAACAAGTGAGCAGTTTATATTTTTCTCTTCTGTTTATCGACGATGATCCAAACATAGCAATTATTTATACCACTGCATCAGTCACATCTCAAAGCTAATAATACACAGTTTTTCAGTTCTTCCCATATTTTCTGAGTCCAAGGGATGTAGTGCGCAAGTCTAACACCTATACAAATTAGAAGTCACACTATCTTTTATCCACCCCCGCACGCACGTACAAATAGTTTGCCTACTTATGAGTCACATCAGACTGCAGGGTAGCCCCCAGTCCCGCATGACACGGTATTTGGAATGCAGAAAGGTCAGTGTGCTCCAGGAGTCAACAGCCTCTGCTAATCCACTCGCAGCTATTGTGACAGCTTACAAGGAAAGTGAACTCCTTAAACCCGTTAGGGGTTTTAAAAAAATGGGGATAAACACTCGCATTCACGGTAAATTTAATGTTTAATTATTGGTGGTAGTGTTTTAGTGCAGCAAAAGGAAATCATTAATCTATAAATACACCAAGGGTGGATGAAATCATATTCCACTGGGCAAAACAACAGCAGCGACTTCCTATTTGTAGCTCCGTGGAAGGAAGTTGGCCCATTCACAGCCACTTATCTCTTTTCATCCATCAGATTGGTGCCGAAATTCAAACGATTCTTCTGCAGTGTTGATAACTCGACGCAGGCATACATACCAAGAAATTTCACGTCCTGTCAGAGTGTAGAATAAACGAAGCATATCAAATATACCGGAGGGTAGATACTGGATGGGAAATATTGAAGCGGACTAATAGGCCGAGTAGAATCGACACGTTGGAATGCGTCGATGACTCAAAGGGGTAACTTCAGTTGTGGGAATTGAAAACGTTTCTGAACTGGATTTGAGAATTTTAGATTAGCATGAAGGCAACACGGGCATAAAGCATCAATACATTGTATGACTGGTTTGCCTGTATTGTGGGATAAATACCACTGCAGCCCTCAGCCACTGTGTCAAAAGCACATAAATATTCTTCCCATACAAACAGGAATCGAATTTTTCTATATGGCGTAATCGTAGTTAGGCACAACGCATCCTTCAAACATTCCACATCCAGTAGATGACAATGTATACACGTAGCATTTTTTTTTTTTTTTTTTTTTTTAATAAAAGGACACATCGTGGCTACGGCAATCATTGCAAATTACAGACAAATACTTATCGCACGTGATTGATACGTTATTCCAGGGCATACTGTCGGCTACTATCTTGCTTGTGACGGACACCGCATGTCTCTGCAAGCAGTTTACATCAAGAAAGTTCTGAAGACCACTCTGCATCACTTAAAGCGAATGGCGTAGAATACAGTGGGTTATATATAAATAACACTTAATTACTTTTATTTTACATTATTTTCGCAAGAAATTGATTTTTCTTAAAAGATTTTCTTATATATAGTCCAATTTTCTTAAAGGCGATATTTTAATATATTGTTTTTCCTTATGAATAATTCTCATTTCATAATTTGACTCGTTTGCTCTTTGGTATGGTTGTGCATATAACATTTCAAATAGATGGCGCATCCAAAACGAAGCAGCACCCAGTGATCTACTCGTAGGCCTGTGAAAACTGGTCGACAGTGCAACTGGTAGATGGAGCAGTTAATTGACACCAGTATTCTTCTCATTTCTAATCAAATTTCGAAATATTAGGAATTAAAGTTGGAGGGGGGATGATACGTCACAATTAAAGAATAATTAAAGAAAAAACAATATTACAACGCGTGATTTTTGGATCAAAATATAAGATGGAATGGAGACGACCGATCGTACCGGCCGTTTCTTCTTTTCAGATGCTAAAAACAAACCTTTTTGTTGTGTTTCAACTTACAATCGCTTAGTAGTAGAAGCCCAAACATCTCTTAAACCCCTCAGCTAGAGCAATTATTCGTTATGCGATTTACTCAGATGATTTCCCGTACAGAACAGATTCCAGGCGATAACTTCAACAGAACTTGGTAAGTGGCAGTAGCGGAATACAGTACTTTGAGAGTTCTGCCGAAGTCTCTGCCAAAAATACATAAATGAATGCAAATTACAAGCATTTGTGTACATATTTGCATTACTCTATTCCCAGCGTCATTGCCATTTTATTTATTTAAAAGCTTGCCGATTAAAAGCTGTCTGCTGATGACTAGACTCAGTGTGGTTGTGTTAACGAAGATGCCATCACCTGATTGAACAATAATCAATAGTGCAGGATACTTAAAAACCGATATATGGATAAAAGTTAGTGGTCAGGACATACCTCGGAATAGCCCTATGACTGTCCTGGAGCGAAAATTCAGTGCAGAACTTCATAGTAACTAATGAATAGTACACGTTTTTAGTAAGTAAATTTTAAGAAGTACATTATATAAAAAAATACAATGCTTACATAAATAGTTATCGAACTTGATGCCAGAGGTTGAGGCCTGCTTTATAATTTATTTTTCTGTTTTTTTTTTTTTATTTAATATTCGAAACTAAAAAAAAGAAATAAAACTAATTTATTTGCATTGCTTAGTGAACCAATTATATGGGTTCCGGTGATTCAAATTTTGCCTATTCTAGGTTTTAACATAGTTATGACAACTGAATTTTTTATGGAGTTCCTTCTGTGCTGCGGCCCGTGTGTTCGAATCCAGTGTATTTCCCCTTTAGCACGGCCCTGCTTCGCGTCACACTAAAACATTGCCTCTCAAAATTCTGACGGGTCTACGATCGAGCATGACGTTGTTAACAAAATTTTCTGCCCCTGTAAACACTACAGCTTATTTTTCTGAGTGTGTGGCAGTTGGGTGGGGGTGACTCGTCTTTCTACGCACACTTTACGCCGACAAATAATCTACCGCCTATTTTTCTGGTCAGTTGGTTAGCCGCGTGTCTTCAAACTCGCTAACATGACTCACGATTCCTCAAAGTTCAGCCACTCCAATCACTAACACTCGGGCACAGCAATCTAGGTGAACGAACTGCCAAGCCAGAATTTTCAGAAACGTGTATGAGCGCACAGGGTATAACAAACTCGCACATAGTTTGACACGCGCGTGCACACACACACAGAAAATAATTCTTAAAACGTATCAAGATTTTGGTCATCGCCGGAGAAGATTTTGAACTCGTCAGAAAGCCCCAAGCAACGCGCAGCGATTTGTATGCAAGTTTTGAAGCTTGTGTGACAGCAAACATAAACGTATATTTACGAAAGTATTCTGTCTATCTAAGGTATTATCTTAGAGTGCGCGAACATTCTTTCCTTTCGAGGGTTGTGTCAAACATGTTCCATCTTAATTTACAAGCTAAATGCCTTCGGCACATTTAAGAACAGGATGTGTTACTAATAGGGTAGAATAGGTTTCATTTTAACACGGAAAGACTCCTACAGAATAGAAATATTTTATTCCAACCCATAGAAACAGTACTCGAGGATAATTCTGCATTTATATTTTCTTTTACTCCTGAAAGTATTGACGAAATTAATGTCAAATACAGAGTGATTGACATTAATTTCAAAATATCATATAAATTAATAAAGACTGCACATACCTTCTTTAAACAGTTAACTTTTTTTTAATCCTCCAATACGAAGGCGTTTTTTTCTGAAGCATATTCAGTGAGATTCTCTCTGATGCCTTTAAAATTGACATTACAGTACATGACATTTGCTGTGACTGTTTATTATCTTTTGTTTATAGTTAACAAATCGAACTGTTATTTACGTTTCTAATCACTTGCACTACGTTTGTAACTGTAAATGTGTACTAATGTACATAGTCGGTAATTAATGTTCATTTAAATGTACTCCAAAACTGCTCAACCGCTAGAAATACTTTTATAAAATTCGACACACCTGTGTGTGTTTGTTAAGCGCCAAAGCAAATAAAGCATCAGTATATTGTGTCTGTAAAAATGGTATTTATTCTGTGGTCCACTTGCTGTTTGCTGAACGAAGAACCGGAGCTTCCGGAGGATAAAACCATGCAATCCTCGCCTGAAGCGGCTAACTCAGCCACGGTGTGAAGAAATCTAATAAAAATTTCTGGTGTCATTGGCGGGATTCGAACTCTATTTTATTTTATTTTTTTCACCCGGTGAAAAAAATTATTATTACCACTGTGCTACCATGGAAGGATACATTTGGTGAAGATTTAGCATTTAAAACACCTTTTGCATTATGGATTTTGATTACGTAATAACTGAACAATAAAATGAACTAAAACAAAATAATGTACAACAATCCGATTAGATTAGCGCAGCGGTTCTCAAACTGTGCGTCGCAATGCCATGGGGAGGCGCCATGATTTACCAAGGGCGTCGTGGACGATGTAAGATTTCCATGGCAAATATTAAAAATGTATTAAGAATGATTTTTTTTACTATTAGATATCTACTACTATTTGATCTGTATTATTAATGTAAATAATTATAGAAAATATTTGGGGTATTTTTGACGAAGAGAACGCATCAACACGTATTAATAATTATTGTATTAACATATTAAAAATAAGAAATTGCACAATTATTGTTTTACTTCAAGGGAGGTGTGGGCTCAGAAGGTTTGAGAATCGTTGGATTAGGGCATGGGGGAAATAAGACAGTGAACCGTCAGTATATTGTGCCTGTTCTATGGGTGAGTTTGCTCGTTTTATGGAATTAAAAACTCTAGTTCGGAGATGAAAAAAAATAATAATAATAACAAAAAAAAAAAAAAAAAAAACATTCCAGTCTCTAAGATCGACTAACTCAAACACAGCGTGAAAAAACTCCATAAAGGTACCTCACGTCATGGCGGATTCGAATCCGGGTTGAAGAAGGATGATTCATTTTCTCAGTAGTTCATTGCCTGCACCTCAGCATATAGGTCCTTGCCTTATATGCTGAGGTGCAGGCAATCCAAACTTTTAGCATAACAACCGTGTTAATCTTGGAATGTGCTTCTTTGAAATATAATGCCAAAAGACCACGATGGTCGAATAAAACAGTTACTATAACTTTTCCTGCAAAAATCTGGCATCGACATTTTTTTCGCTCTTGGAAACTGGAAATTTATGACAGCGGATTTTGAGTAATAATCTTCATCATACACTTTCAACATTCTGTTATGAATTCTTCGTGGTTCTCGGCCATCAGCAGTTACAAATTGAATCAATGCTCTCTTATCCATTTTGGACCTACCATTTATATGAGATGATATGCAAAAAAAAAAAAAAGCAATAATCCTAACATAAAGCAAACGAAACGAAGCAGGTTTCATCAGTATATAAGACGCAACAGTCAAAGCAGATGACTGTAATGGTGAATGTGTGTGGGACGGTGTATAAAGTCAAAAACAATTGCCCTGAAACCGAACATTACCTTATTAGGCTAGTTCACAAACATATAAAGTGGCTATTGTCTTCACCACGTCAGTCGGTTCGTCCGTTCGCATGTAATAACTGGACTCCCAGTAGAGAGATTTTCAATAAATTTGAAATTTATTTAGATCTTTTAGAAAATTTGTCGAACCATCTAATTTCATTAAAGTCAAGTTAATAGAAAGTCGACGATTTTTTTTTTTTTTTTTTTATCTCCAGTTAAAATAAATATTAGTATGTTGGATGCTAGGGTGTTGCTGGAGAAGGAACAGTAAGATCAACACTAAATTTTCAGCGTAGGTTGAGAAGATTCTCTGGAAAGTTTTAGGCCCAAATTCCGATTCCACAGCCCCTTCAGTCTCATAGAAACATCATTATAAATTTGCAAATCCGATCATTTTCAATATTTTCCGAACTTATTTAGAATATTCTTAGTTAGCATGAAATCTGTATCAAATTTCATGCAAATGGTTACTTCGTTTCCTCCTGTATGCCAGCTCCTCTTCTTAAAAAGAACGGCTGCATAAATCCGACCCATCATAGAACTTTGATAAACACTTCTCAAGTACAGTATAGAAGTTTTTAATCCCTAAGGTACGTTATTTGACAATCAAACACACATGAAATAATATGAAACGTGTACATTTTCTGATTTATTTTACAAATTCTTTCTTTATTTTATAACTGACAGCTCAATCATTATTATCATTGTAAAAACAAAAAGATGGGAAAATAATCAGGTTTACTACATGCTTCATATGCAAGTTAAATCAAGCCATCACCCCCATACAATTCTCTCTTTTTAATCCCCCAATTCCCACAAAAAAATAAATATCTCTTTTTTGTGTTCTAGTCATCTTCCTTTATCTTTCGCGATGGAAATAAAAGACTTTTTTGAACTATCTATTAAGCTAGACAGGATAATAAATACTTCAAAGCAAACACTGAAATTATGAAGTATCTTTCAGGATGTCTGGTGGGAGGGGTTGCTCATGTGCCAGTCATCAATCGACCTCGACAGCTCCACGGCACGGTTTGGGATGAGGACGTATTGTGATCCGAGAGTTTAATTACAAAGCTCCTTTGATCTGCAGATCCATTTGTACTCGAAGGTTAACAGTGCCAAACCGGGGGAGGGTTCATAAACCACGTTGTCTCCAAATGGGCCCGAAAGGTAAATCTCCGAACGAATCCTGTCGGACAACTTTTAGCAAACAACACAAGGAAGCATGCTACGCTCGAGGCCAGAAAGCAATGGCTCGCAGGGGTGAATGAAACCTAAAAAAACCACTGTGCGTCGGCGCGCATGGCAGCTTATAGCGAAATAAAAAAAACAAACACCTTCTTCAAAAGGCACTGACGGACATTGGCCCAGTTTCCGTAGAGCATGTGCTCACGTCGGCGAGCGCGTGAACTCGACAGCATTTTCGTGAAGTAAGCGGAACTGTAGGATGTCATAGACCTTTTCGTTTCGTCCACACAGATGAGGGGGAAAGGGAGCAGCTTTCGCTGATAAATCTATATTTAGTCGCATTGAGAAGACGGAGAAAGGACTGACCCACTTACGGCAGTCATTACATTAGAAACACGGCCATTCAACTCTGTGCCAGTAGATGAAACTGAGAGCGAGTTCTTTAAACTTATTGATGACGAATCAGGAAGCAAACTTTCTCGGGGTTCACTTTAGGCTTTGCTACCTGTCATGAGTTCGTCAAAGGCAGGCGAGATGAGAGCGGAATGATAATAAAGGAAAACCAATTAGAGTCAAAACTGACGACCGAAGTGCTATTTAGGACCTTCCCAACTTCCGGATAATCACCAGTAAAACGGACACCTAGAGAAACAAGTGAATACCAGCAAGACAGCAAAGTCAACACGACAAGAAAATTTTTAAAAAGATTCGTTTTTTCCTATTCGAGACTAAAGTTAACAGTACAATGTACGTGACAATCAGGAGACTACGACAGTAAGACGTTCACGAAACAGTACATAATATATTACATCACGCTTTCTTTAATGTAATCTCTGTTAAGTTTATGTAATCTCTGACAACGCTGGCTATGGACTGTTGCCTGCAACAGGCATGCGCAAACTTTTCGCGCTCTCCTTCATTCAGACAATTCTTACTTCCTTCGGTTCAAAAACTACTTTTGTGCATATCTGTAACAAATGAATTGTTAAACATGACGCGAGTTGCCCTAACTAAAAGTTTGGAAATTTTGCCAAAATATAAAAATTTATGGGCAATTTTACTGTGCTTCACAAAGAAAAAAAAAGAAGTTAACATAAACATCACTACTCACCCACAGTACAGTACTACCATCTCACATGCTTAGCTTTTATATAAATAATAAATTTTCTGTTTATACTCCGGGACGACCAAACAGTCAGGAGTTAACAAGATAGACAGAAAACAGCACCGTATTCAGCAGTCACGGACTTGAACCCCGGTCACTCAGGGACCATGTACTTATACACCCGCGCGCCTGACCACTAGGCTACGGACTGATCTTTAGTTTGAAACATTCAATTAATCAAATTATGCAATTAAAACTTTCATACTTCTTTGTCATAAGTTTAAACAAACTTTGAGAATTTATTTAGGGTTGAGTTTGTTGGTGGGGGAGGCGGTTAATGCAAAGGCAACTGAAGTCATCGGACGTCATTCATGTAAACAAATCGCAAGTGTTCTAAGGTAAGTTTGCTCGCTAGCAGTTGACAGAATTCGAGCCCTAACTTTTCCAAACAGGTAGCGAGGGTGCAGTCAAAGAAGTTGGATCTTATTATTCGGAGAGTTGACCCTGAGACATGTTGGATCAGATAATGACAATTCATTTTTCCCAGTCACTATTTAGCGAATGATGTTGTATAGCGGCTTTAAAGTGCGTTATGGGTATAGAAGGGGAGACAGATGATTGGAGGATCAAAATCAAAATACCATGTACCCTCAATCAGTCTACTGCTTCATAGACTGATCGGCAGTGAAAGATACCTAGTTTTTTTCTAACCTGTTCCTGTCATAATGACTTTAGTAATCACGGCATTGCAAGGTCCAGCAACTACGATTATCACCCCTTTTCTGTTAAAGGCTACAAAACTGATATTCAGGAAACCAGTCGGGTGGATTACCACGAACAGGTTTTTTTTTTTTTTTTTTTAGCATTTTTTCTCCCCGGATCGGCACGCACCATCTTTTAGCGCATCTCCGTCCCAATATGCTGCCAGTAAACAGCGCTTAACAATGACCTCACGAGCGTGACATACAAAGATCTGGAGGGGCAATGAACCACTGACTTACACAGCCAATTGTAGGTCGATATCACATCGGAGACACGAAAAGCGAAACTTCGATTGGCACGTCTGAGTTGAATGTACAGATATTTCCCAATCTGGTTTTTTGTTCATGTCACGTGTAGGGGAGATACCTCTCGGCGTTTATTTAGATACGGGGGGGGGGGAGGAGAAAAGAAGAGGAAGGTTTTTCACTTTAATGGAATGAAAAAGGGTGTCCGAACTACCACAAATAAACATACAATTTCAGCTTCCTGAAAAACACATTTATACTCGCATACAACGTACACTGACATGGCATCAAAATAAAAATGTATTTGATACCGCCCCATATACTGTCCCTATTTTCTCCTTAGTATGCGCAGCTAAGATAAGTTACCGCTTTTGCATACTTATATGCTCTGTTCGATGTTTGCCATGATGTCACTATCATGTGACATCATGGCAAACGTGAGGATTATTTTAGAAATCAAGTCCATAATGTGAACGTCCTGTCCACCCAGTTTTACACTTTGAAAATAAGGTTTCTGAATAAATGTTCGTTAATAATTTATTAAAATTAGGAAACTGGCTTTCAAATTATACATATAGCAGTATATAGTCTAAAAATTATGAAAATAACACACAAAACTCGCGTAAATTTTATGCTTAATCTTTAGTCTAATGAAACTGAATAGAATCACGTAAGCAAATTCTTCAAACTAAAACAACACACACTTATTTGTTAACATTTCGGAGCTTCTCTTCAAGGCCGAAAGATGCTGTTACTGCTTACTTTTTTTTTTTTTTTTTAAACAAAGCGACAGTAGCATTTTTCATTCTTGAAAAGGAAGATTAAACATAACGTTTCACAATTTTAGATAGGATTGCTCGCACTTGTATTTATCCATATAAAAAACAGGTCATTAATGTTTTGGCGATGGCATTTGTAAAAGTAGCGCAATACCAAAGTAACTCGTGGTAGAGTGAGATGCATTCCAGCCGACAGGGCTAGCCGGGTGGGTAAAAGTGCTTGCCTGGCAACCCAAAGGTCGCGCGTTCGAATCCCGCCTCGGGTTTGGATCAGAGTAGAAAATACAAAAACTGTGGGAGGTGCATTATGGCCGATGCGCCAACCACTAACAAAAAAAAGATGCATTCTAATGCAAGCATTCAGACTATTGCATTTACAAGGCAATCATTTTAAATCCTGCTGGCCACAGAAATTCAAAAGCACATAAGAAGCTCCTACTGCTTTTCGTAATCTTGGAGAGGCCAAAATAGCATTAGCTAGTTTTATAATTTCGAAGTTTTAAAATCCTTTCATTTTTGCTCGTTATTTTTATGCAGCTTGAATTGCCAAACTTGTTATATACGTGAAATGCGAAATTAAAATACGTATATTGTTTCTGAAATTCCTACTTGCTCACTATAGCTGCGATCATGAATATATCTATGCTCACTATAATCGATTTCCACTGTATAAATGAAATAAGAAATAATGTATAATTGACACGAATCTGTCTTTTAGGCCCGAAGAAGGCAAAGACCTGAGGGACAATGAACCAATACAGCTTTCGGTATTAATCTCCGGTATTAGTCTTTCGGTATTAATCTCCAGGCCACTGCATACTGACCATGTCATGATTTTGTTAGGGGCTTGCTGCAGTTGATAAATATCGGAGGAGATTTTAATTTTTCAGCATTTTATTCGTATCTGATTTATTTATTTATTTATATACACGTTTCTCGCACACAGGGCACACAGACCCTAAATAAAGGTGAGAACGCTAGGAATTACATAAAATACAAAACAGTAGTAATCAATATAGAACTAGATAGATGGATTAACAGTAAAATCAATATTGTAATAATTTATTACCTGAAGGAAACGAAACAGTGGACTACCAAGTAACTGTTGAGTACGAGGAACAGGCAGTGAGACATTAATTTTATAACGAGAATTTAAACCGGGTATAGCGAAAGGTATTTGTGCAAGAAGAGATGGAGAATCGATAACAGAGTTTATGATATTGTAAACAAAAAGAGACCCATAGAGTTGTCGTCTAGAGTGAAGAGGAATGATTCTGAAGCGACCACAAAGAGCACAATTTCGACGGTGAAAGGCAATGTGATTTCGATAGCATAAGGATTTAATGAATTTAATTTGAATTTTCTCAAGTCTGTGAGAAAGATATTCCTGTTGTGGGGACCAGATAATATCACAATAATCAAAAATGGGAAGTATAAGCTGCTTGTAGAGAAGAATTATAACTTTGTCACTCTTGAAAACAGAGGAAGAACGCTTGATTAATCCATGAAGTTTAGAAGTGTGAGATATTACATGATCAACGTGGGAAGAGGGATGAAGGTCAAATCGAAATAGGACACCTAAATCCTTGAATGAATCAGTACTTGCAATTAAAGAGTTTCCAATATAATAATCAGTAAGGATGGAGGGTCTAACTACACGATTCGAGCGAAAGCGACATAATTTACATTTTAAAGGGTTTAGAAACAAGTTATTTTTATTGAGCCAGAGTGAGAGGGAATCAAGACAGGACTGGAGTTCATCTCTGTCAATTGAAGAACGAATAAATTTGTAAAGTTTAATATCATCTGCATAGAGTTGCCACTCAACATTAACAGGCTGAAATAAGGTTGATAAATCATTAGTATAAACAATAAAGAAGAGCGGACCCAATGGTGAGCTTTGAGGAACACCTTGCGAAACAGTAAACTGAGTCGATGAAGTACCATCAATTATTACGGATAGTTTACGATTTCTAAGCAGTGAATATACATTCCTTTTAGGCATTAATGAGGAAAATGGATAGTTTTACGCACATACGTAAAGTGTATGTAAAGAGTAACAACACACCATATGCTGAAAAGGTAGAAATATTTTCTGAATGAAAACAATCTTAAAAAAAGACCTTGAATAAGAGTTGAAATATATTAATACAATTCTTTAATACCAAATACGAATAAATAAATTTTTTAAAGAAATTCAATTACTGAATAATTCTAGGGTAAATCTTAAAATCTTTTGCAAACATGGACATTTGGACAGAAAGACCTTCAAAAATGTTCACATGGTCAATGAAAGAGGTCACATGGCATGATGTTCACAAGAATGTGCTATAAAACCGTGTGGCCCGAATCAGTTCATCAACAATGGAGAAACGGTCTGTATTTCACGGACTTTCAAAGAGGTATGACTGTTAATGCACCGTGGTCATGCGAGTGATCAAGCGAGAGGGTGCATAGGTACATGTGCCTTGAGTGACCAGGTTCAAGCCCGACTGCTAAATACGGTGTTGTTTTCCGTATTCTCTCTATCGTGTAAATTCCTCTGACCGTGTGGTCATCCCGGAGTATAAACAGAAAGTTTGTTATTTATTTAGCAGACCCTACAGCAGAGCAGACGGCTGTAACTGTCGAGTGATCAAAGAATGGCGTCATTCGAGTATTTTAACGAGTGGCAAAACGCTTAGTAAACATCCGTGGACTGATGCAACTGCAGCCGAAAATGTAAGGTAATAGGGCAAGATGATTGACATCTGGAGGAGATGAGATTATCAAGTGTAATGGATGACAAATGACGGAAGAATTAATTTCTCCATTTAATGTGGGAACATCACAGGACGTCAATACGCACATCAAGTACGAGTGACCTTGAGTTTTGAGTAACCGTATTTCAAGACCGCGTTACTACTAAATATGACATAACGTACTTGTAATCTCGCTTCCTTGTGAACTCCTCTTACCTCATGTCGCATTCCCGGAGAATAAACAGAAAATTTATATATCATGCGAAGAACACTAAAATTTACTGTACTACAGCAGCCACTAGATGCCTCTGCTCGATTCAGTTCAGCAAGTCGCGGGGAGGTTTCACTGGATGTTACTTTATTTAAAATCGAAAAATACGATACCAATCGAAAAATACGATTGTGCTACTGCCAGGAACACAATGGATGGAAGCAAGATTGGAGGCAAGTCACATGGTCCGATGAATCCACATGACTTTCCAATTTACGCTTTTTAAGCACCGATGGAAGAGTGCACGTCCCATTGGTAACACGTTCCGTCGGTACAAGCTACTGAAGGATGCGTAATGGTGTGAGGCACATTTTCGTGGCATACCTTTAGTCCCCTGATTCCCTTGGACAGGGGTACTTTCAAGATGACAATGAAACCATCCAAATGTGTGAGTGGTTTGAGGAATATGAGGAAGGCTTCAAGCATCTGAGCTGGTGAGTCAAATCCCCAGTATGCAACCCTTTGAGCATCTGTGGGATGATTCATCATCACAATACTCTGCCCACGATCGACCCCCAGGAATAGAAGACAGTTTCGTTACGTGAATGGTCAAACATTCCTTAAGTCACTTTCAACATCTTGATGATATCATACCACGCCGTTTCCAAGCAGTGATTCCGGCCACCATGCTATTAGCGCATGATAATAATAAGTGGATAAGCAGTATATTTTAAGCTCACATCTGTTATTCAAACTTATTGGAAATAAACTAGTTCAGATAAGTAATTCGTTCGTTTAATAGGTTTGTTCGTATATAAAGCAGGAGCCAATTTTAAAACTGACTCCTCAGTGATATCATGTTTCTCACTGATGGATAGTTCTGGGTATTTATGTTTAGCAGATATTTTTGTAACACACTAGATGCCTCTGCTCGATTCAGTTCAGCAAGTCGCGGGGAGGTTTCACTGGATGTTACTTTACTTAAAATGAATTTTCTGAAAGTCTGTAAAAAATAAATTAACGACAATATAAAAATAGCTATTCCTGTCCACGATACTAAATACATTATTGTAAGCGAAAATTCCCAGGAGAGTCAAATTTTAATGCGAGTTTCATGCAGACAATTCTGGCCATCAACAAACACTCCTCTATTATTTACTGTGAAGTATTAAAAAAATAATTCTATAGGAATGCAGAGGCTTTTTAATGCAGTAGTTGAAATAAAGTCAAAATTCGTACGCATTAAATGCATTCTACTTTGATCGCAGAGAAACTTTCTACTCTCAGTGAAGACTGGGACTAAGCACTACCGGCGCTGAGGCTGAAGTCGAACACAGTTAATGTACACAGATTTTGACTTTATTTCAAAAACATTTGGGATTTGCCACCTGATATTTAACGAAACAAAGTTAAATTGATATTTGCTTTATTGTTAATACAAGCAGTAATGTAAATTAAACTGACATATGCACAGTGGATGTGGGTAGGACTATCTGCGCATGCTCTGAAGAAGGAAATAGTTTGTTGGATCGGTAATATCTTCCAAACAACATTTAATTATGCCGAAAATACTGTATAGTAATGAAAGATGTGTTTAATTTCTGGGTTTTTGTTTACGATTTATACAGGATCGAACCCTGACTGATCGTCTGCGAAGCTTGTTATACCCCAGTTCTGCTTCATTTCCATTATAGGGTCTGTCATTTTCCTACTTTTTTAGCAGTATGTATTTGGGGATGAATTTGAAGAAAATACAATTTTCAGTGGAAAAATCATCCCGTCACAAGGACAGCTAGTGAAACCAGTTCACGAAATCTATAGACCAAGCACTACTGTCTTTCAGGATCAGCGCCTTTATTCACTGAAACGATGGACAGTTTGGTAAGGAACATGAAGATTTGCCCAAGTTCGAATTTATTTAACAATTTACTAGCTCCGTTACTTATCCAAGAGTTTTTTCTCTACTGCACCACTAGCTACCATCTAGCATCTTACCCTAATGGATAGAATTTGACTTCGAAAGCAAACAAAAAAAAATAATGAAAAAAATAAATAAATAAATAAAACCACCAGTTCTTCATGCTCAGAACACAATGCTTGTGTGTCGGTACTTCTGTTATCTATAAAATAAAATAAAACTGACTCGATTGCGGAGATTCTAAGACACCTGTGCAGTCTGTCAGATGCTATTCTCAATCTCTTTACTATTATCCGCTTTTTTTTTTTTTTTTTGCTGCTGCGGTTCAAGTTAAACAGGTTTCGACTCCCAGTGCTTTCCATCCTACATTAGCAAAGATCCCTTGAGTTACGTTGGGCAAGGTGTCTGCATCAGACCTGAAGTCTTCGTCACAAACGAACGCGCTTACAGTTCACTGACTTGGGTCATTGACCCCAAAGAAGCGAAACTTTATTTTCTTTTCCACGAGCAGAAAACTGCCTCCACTGCATATTACGATTGCCC
The DNA here is from genome assembly GCF_048544385.1 of Mastigoproctus giganteus. Classification (NCBI taxonomy): domain Eukaryota; kingdom Metazoa; phylum Arthropoda; class Arachnida; order Uropygi; family Thelyphonidae; genus Mastigoproctus; species Mastigoproctus giganteus. Next base: position 20,528,809 of record NC_143575.1, read on the forward strand.
TGTTCGCTCCTCGGCAAGCAAACAGTGTCCTAGAAATTCATACTTCACTTTCATCTCTTGCTATAGTAAATTCCTCTTAACAGGTACACACACACGTAGTGAGACGCCATGTTAGGCTTAGTTAGGTTATTAACCTGCAACGATAAAAAGGTGGCTGACCGTAGAAAGGTTTGCTGTACGGAGGAGACAATAGCACAGGGAACCTGAATCGGTGGTTAGTGATGGAATGTGAAGCGGGCAGAGTTAGTTCCCCCGAGAATTTAGTACGAAGCATTAAATTGCATTTAAAATCGATAAGCCATTGCTGATAATTTTGACAGAATTTGAAGTCTATCGTAAAGGTGGGTGAACTTATGCACTCACTGACTCAAACTACAAACCAAACTGTGCAATTATCATATCAGCTACAACGCTGTATTAGCGCAGAATATCCGGTGAAAAATCATATGACCAAATAGTTAAATTAATTTCTTATATTAGTGTCATGAGTGTTATTATGGGAAAATCCAGACTCATAATAAAAGTAAGGTATATCCGTATTTAACACAGCGTCTAAGCGACAGGTCCCACAATCTTTTTCAAGCGCATTTACAAAATACGGATGTGACTGGAAATTGCTAATACAATTTTTATAATTTTTTTATTCCTGTTCTGAACATTAAATTCCCTAAAAATTTTTCTAGTGGGGAAGAGGGCATGAACATTATGAAAGTTAATGACTATCCGTCACAGTCTAATAAAAGGTATAAAGTAATGTAAAAAGTAGTCCGAAATCCGGGGTAAAATTCCAGCGCCCATGCACCTGCACATACTTTGCAGACGGCGTTATTACAGATATCCTCCTACTGAAATCGATAGTCAGTATGGACAGTTGGAAACTGTGGAAACAGATAATTTTGCATTGCTGGTTAGAGAAGGTAATTTTATAAGATAGACATGATATATCTGTATCTTAAAGAATCATAAAAGATGAGAAAAGTAGACCTGAACTCTCTATTGAACAGAGATATATATATATTTTTTTAATTTGCTTAAAGGTAACTAAGACCGTTAAGGAAATGTGTCTATTCAGTGAATTTTCCGATCGATTCTCATATTTAGAAGGATAAAACAAGTTTTCGGGAGGGAAAAAAAATACGACCCTAGCATTACAAAAAATTGGTGAATCCAAACTTTTTTCTAGGGGGAGAGATACAACAATGCTTATATACGAGTATGTGACTGAAAACATTAATTATAGTAACTGAAATGCACTGGGCTCAAAAACTGAAAATTAAGCTTGAACTTTTGAAAATATAACGAATTTTTAACCAGATTTAATATAATATTCACGAATAGTTACGACACAACTTAATATCATAAAACACACAGTACAGGATGTAAACAAACCTCCATTACAAAACTAAAATGTTATTGTGTGAATTGGGTTCATGATAGAAACTAATTGCAGGTGATAGAGGATATCATCAAGTTTTAATCAGCGGTGTTTGATGTGGGCATTTTTAGTTATTCTGTAGATATATCACCTATCATCCAATTCCTCCCACACATTCGGCACAACATATTCCTGTCAAAGCGACCGTTTAAGAATTTTCCAGCTATTCATATGATCGCATACGCTGACGATCTTACAATATTAATCCAGGGTAATTCTAGGAAAAGCCTTGAAGAATCAGCAAATGCTGTGCTGTTAGAACTCTCCAACTGCTCTTCAACACATAAATTGCAGGTTTCTATCGCAAAAACGTCTCAGATGTTGCTTAAGGGAAAGCTTGACCATGGAAGACCTCCAGTTATTAAATATAGGGAACAATCCATTAAGTACTTATCGAAGAACAAATACCTAGGCATTTATATTGATGATGCTCTCAGTTTCCTACCACATGTTCAGTATGTGAAAGAAAAGGCTAAATTGTTCCTGAGCCGAATTAAACAGATAACAAGACAAGACTGGGGTCTTAGAGGTCAAACCTTACGACTTCACTATAATTGTGTGTTTTTGTCGATAATTTCTTATGGAGCTGGTGCATGGGGCTTTAGAGCTAATAAAGTTGCTGTAGTAAAGCAACTGTTACAAGCACAGAGGGCTGCCCTCCTGACCATGTCAAGAGTTTGTCGAACTACCTCCACCATGGCTCTTCAGGTTTTGCTTGGGAAACTACCTGTCCATTTTGAAGTTCAGTACCGCTACCTTAAGTATCACCTTTTGAAGAAAATACCATTGACCTATGATAACATCCAATTAGATCTAAGTGCTCCCATTAAGACGGAGAAGACAAGATTAAGGCAAATTTTTATTGCAAAATGGCAGCAAGAGTGGTCTTCATCTGATATTGGTGCAGTCACAAGGGACTTTCTGCCTGTAGCAAGTGAGATTAAAAAGGAGGAGTTAAAGTGGTTTTCGCCGAACTTATATGGTATGTTTATATTAACTGGCCACGGAAGTATAAATACTAAACTTCACAAACTGGGACTTTCACCAACAACATCTTGTTTGTGTGGCCAGGAAGAAACTGTTAACCATATTCTTCATCAATGTCATTATTATAACGATCTTCGACGTGACCTACTTAGTGTAGTTCCTAACTTGGACTCCAGCAACAATAAAATTCTGGTTGAGTTTCAGACAGCTTTTTAATGCTATGAATGTGTTTGCTTCTCGTGCATTTAAAAGAACCGAAATTAGGTCCTAGTTTTACTGTTCCTGCGATTTCTTGGATCCTTTATTGGATTAGGAAAGAAATATCTCTAATTTTTGATTGGATTCTATATTTGCAACTGATTAGTATCATTAAGTGCTACACTATACTTTCCTGGATTTTATAATAGACTTGATGTGAAACTGTTTTCTGCAGAATAGGTATTTACTCTATAAGGAATTTTGCTCTACTCATCGAGATACTATTTGGCCTTTAGCGTTTCATAGTTTTCGGAATTAATATTTCTTTGTGAGTGAATACCACACACAAATTGTATTTAGGCAAGAACTTTTTAAACATAATTTTGAGCCCTGCCTAATGTGATCTCATCTAAAATTTGGACATGTATATTACTTTTGCGTTAACCCTGAAACATTTTATTTATTGGGCCAGGTTATGGCATTACATTGGACGAATCTGTACATAGTGTATATTCTGCTGTGTTCCTGAAGAAGAGGATATTGTACATATTGCACACAGTGTCTTTCTGTGGAGCTTTTCAGAATTCGTGGAATTTGCTTTCACTGTTTTTTTTTTTTTTTTTTTTTTGTTGTTAGAAGATCAATCATTTCTTCAACAACTGAAGACGTTCTGCTTACAAGGGGTTAGGCAAACTGTAAATTAAGATGTTTTGCTGATCCTAGTTCCTAGGATGGGATTTTCCATGAGATAGGTCTCCATGGTTAGAGAAGTTAGTCCACTTCTCCACTTCTTCCTACTTTATTCTTGCTTAACTTCTTCTCACTTACTATTGGAGAGTCCCTCTGTTGATTCTCCTCTATTCTATCCATTTACCTCCCCAGATCCCAAACTTCTCCCTCTGTATTCCTCTTTTTCCACTTCACTCTCTTTTTCGGGCACTCTCAGGCGTTTTCTCCTGGGCTTGCCCAGCAGGAGATAATTGATCCTGGCCGCCTCCACGTGGCGGGGATGGGGGGGGGTGAGATGTAGTGACCAGGTGTTACTGCTTCTTATCTGCTAAGAGCCAGGCACCGGCCGATAACATAACAACAGAACACATCATAACACTTACACGTCCAACACACTACATACAATTGGCCGGTTTTGGCATAAGCTTCAACACAAGAAGTACAATAGCGGCTTATGGGGGAAACCCTGGGATCCGCCACAACAACACATGAATATCCCTGAATATCCCCCCCCCCCTGTCAAAGCGACCGATTGCTTTACAAATAAGTTAAATTCCATAATGGTTCCTGGAATAAAAATGACACACATACACGCGGTCGTTCATGAACTTCCAGAGATAAAACTAAAGGAGTCAGATTAGAGGATCGTGCGACAACAAAAGCCCAAAATCTAACCATCTCCACTGAGCCCTTGGAGACTTTTGTTCGACCACAACTTAGATCGCGATGATTGCACAAACAGCTATGAATTTTCTGTACAATTGCAAAATTGTAGGTCTACTTGGCGGCTTCTTTTTTAAGCCGTGTTCGAAATTTAGACATAATAGCGGTGGCAGACTACAGCTCATTGAACCAAAGTAGACTCTCTCGCAGAGTTGGTAAATTCCGCCATGATTACAGTTTTGAGATTATGCTGCCATTGCTACTGAAGCGCTCACAATTTTCCAGTTAGTGAATAAAAACTAGAAGATATTTTCTATAAACTTTTCAAAAAAGTCATTTCAGGTTTTCATCATATACCCTATTCACATAACGTTTTAGTTTTGTAAAAGAAGTTTGCAGACACCCTGTTCCAGTTTAATCAGGCTCAAGGGGGAACGATCACCCCCCTGCACGGAAGCCACTAAAAGTCCTTTCCCTCTAGATGGGACTCAAAAAATTATTTTTTTTTTATTTTTTTTTTTATTAATTATTATTATTTAGTTATTTATTTTATTTTTTTATTTTTTTGTTTTTATCATTGTTTTGTTCGGATTTTTTTTTTTTTTTTTTTTTGGCTGGTGCAGCATAAACTTTAGCCATAAGCATAAGCATAAGCCATAGGCTTTCTTGCACCATGCGGCCGTTACTAATACTAATACTAACTGCCAGAAAAAAACGGAGATGGCTTCATAAACATTTTTATTTGTTCCTTTGTAGGTTTTTCAGCAAGAAAACCCAAGTTGCTTACATCTTTGTGGGGACATTTCAAGAAGACGCGTTACCGAAGAATATCCTGTTCTTTAAACCATTAATAGATTTAATACTCGATCGTTAAATCGGGGACTGTGGATCCCCGATTTAACGATCGAGTATTTCGCCAAATTATGCACGTAATTTGCTTGGTAGACTAATCTTAATTCATCTATATCCATCTTAATCGTGCCATAAACATTGTTACATGAGCAAACATGTAAACGTGACTGCAAATAAGCTGCAATCCGATAATGTTTGACAAAATCGAAGGTTCTACATAGCCAGGGTCGAACTTGAAAGAATAAAGAATAAAAGCACCTTTTCTTGGACTTGTAAGTGTACCTAGGCCTTTAGCGAGGCCTCAAAGAAGTTCACGTTAACCCTTCCCCTCCTCCTCCTCTTCCTCCGATCGTGTTTCTATACAATGCTTTCACTCGCTGTCAGAATTCATAATGATAACAACTCAGCATCTTAATGTAATCCAATCACAGAAAAGAGGATGGTTGACATAAATAAATAACGAGAATGGTATATGTTCCTTGGAGTTCTGCTTCTAGTGAGCAGACGACAAAAATGTTAATGTACCAGAAACAGCTTAAACGTTGTGATGTGTGTTGAAGTAGGAAGCCACGCACAAACACTCAGATACTTAATTGCCAGGCAGGTATCACGTTAAATTGAGAGTGTAGGTGGAAAAGCTGTTCGCCTGTCACATGAGAACAACATACAAACAGGAAACTGGGCTTACTTGTCGCTGTCTGCTTGGCGAAACACAACACACGCGTCTGGAGGATGTGTAAGTAGAAAACCCAATTCATGTCAGCTGTGTGGGAAAGTTGACATCACATGCTTGATGACTGTACAAACCGCGACATCTGTCACTGTCTGTCAGCCCGTGTGAGCTTGAGTGCTTTATTCTGCCAAACTATGCACAGCACCTTCCACTGCTGGCATTTATCCAACTGGCTTAACAGTCTTATAGGCAGTCGTCAGTGGGGCTTTTAGATATTTAAAAAACGTTGGAATACCGGCGGATATTCTAAATTACTTGTAAACATGAAAGTTCACCAAAATCCAGTGAACAACAGGCTCGTTCGTTAGAGGTCTGACAATGTGACGAACAACAATACAAAACAGGCGTGTATTTAGAGATTTTGTAAATGCACTTGAAAAAGAATGCGTAGCTGTCTCTCACACGCTGTGCCAAGTGTGAACCGACTCCAGCTTGATATCTATTTCAGTTTTTATTCTTTATTCCGCAAACAGATAATTTGATTAATTGAAAGTGATTTAATTACCTATGTGATTAATTAATTAGGTATTATTCATACGTAGACATTAAAATTAAGTATTGTACTTAATTTTATGTCAACAATCCTCTTTATGCCAACAATCCTCTTTCTGTGATTGGATTACATTACGACAATCTCTGAAAGATAACCAATGGGTTGTGTTTTCTAAGAATTTTGAAAATTCGTAATAATATTTTGCATTTAACCCAACAAACACCTTTAAAACATACGCGTGAATTGCTATCTGACTGTGGCTGCACTGAAATTGGTCACGTATATGATGAAATATATATATATATATTCATTAGAAAAGAGAGAAATCTTTTCGTGCATTACATAAAGTATTGTAATTTTTTTTCAGTAGTTTTAACTAGCAAGGCCCTCTCTGAGTTAGACATTTTAACTCTGAGTTAATAGATCTTAGACACCAGATATGAGCGGTTCTTTAAAAACGGAAACAGCCAATGAATTCAAAAACAGCAGAATTGCTGTTAATCGAATCAGATCTGAGAATAAATTATCACAAAATTGGACGGATCACTAAGTCATCATAGGTGTCAACACGGATCTTGCAGTCACTGTCAAATTAATCAAAAAAGTAAATATGCACAAAAGAAACCTAATTCTAATATCGCAGCCAAAGAGGTGAATTTATCAATGCTCGCCACTTTGTATATAAATATCATTACCTTGTGGGAATAGGAATAGTATGAATAATGTTTTATTATCTCTCTCTATACATTAAAAGTTTTCTTCCTGGTGATATTAATTCTAGCCAATGGGAGAAGAGAGCGAGGCAATTACGTCACTACAAATGCAATTAATTATTGACAACTGCCTCCATAACGTTCACCAACCTCGTGCTTCCCTGTCTAACGTTTGATGTTCCATTGTAACGTTTTTATATATTAATGAATATTGTATATTTGTAAACAGAGTAGTTTGGTAGTTTGTAAATATTTTAAATATTTGTATAGTTTGTAAGTATTTCAGTTAAATACTTTAGTCCTGCTCTTTGGGATGCAACAATATTCCTCATGCATTATGAAACCCGAAGCAAAAGGCCTTTTCCTAAGTAACTTACGTAAACGCAGGTAAATAATTACATAGATTGAATGCCGCGCATTACATATGCACTGGTAAATAATTACACAGATTATTTTCTGATTAGATATCGATCATAGTGACATAGTGTTTTTTGTCTGGCGGTACCGGGGGTCTCCTCGAACTCCGCGTTTTTACTCTGTGTAGAATACAATATTCTGCATAAGGCAGGGTGTGTGGTAGTGTGTGTTTTGTGAAGTATTAGTGTGGGTTGTGTTGTTCCTCTGGCCACATAGCCTGGGGGCCTGTAGAGAGTCACTGACACCCGCAGTTTCCATCACCGCCCCGAAGAGGCAGGCCAGAACACATTAGGAGAGAAGAAAGCTCTGGCGGGGTGAACCCTGGTGTAGCCCAGGCATCCAAGGAGAGCCCAAAAAAAAAAAAAAAAAAAAGAAAGCAAAAAAAAAAATAAATAAATAAAATACTGGAAAGGAGATAATGGGGAGATAGGAAGAAGGTGGGATAAAAGGGACAGTTGTTGAAGCACTCGCCTGATTTTAAAGGGGAGACAGTAAGGGGACCTCCTGGTACAGGACGCCCATCCAGGTCCAGAGGGTGAGAGCTGAAAGCGGTTGGTGGTGTGAGCCACTACGAAAAAGGTAAGGGCCACCCAGGGTGGGGAAGAACCCCTCAACCACCCAAGGTGGTAGGAATAAAAGAACATAGGGAAACAGATTCCTATGGTGGAGCATGCTTTTTGCAGCTCTGTCCCACCTGGGGGTTATCCTAATGGTCAGTGTCAGCATCTCACACCATAACAGCTAGGAAAAGCTACAGCATTGTGTCAGCTTGGATAACCATGAGGCCCCTGAGGGCCTGCTCAGCCATCAGTCTGTCCAGTGAAGAGGCTAAGATAGAACATGCAATTAATAATAACTTTAATTCACTAAACATTCACAGAATTTTTCTTTTTATAGTTTTTCTTACATTTTCTATTTTCTTTTATATATTATATTAGATATCAATCAGTGCATTTCGACAGGTGTGTCTTTTACGTATAAAATATTTGACTTACTCCGTCATACCTTACATATTACGTAGAAAAGCGTGCGCGGGGGTTGGCAGGCAAAGCGAGCACGGACGGAGCCCCCTAGTTATTTATTATTATTTTTTTTATTGTTTTTATCGACGCAGAAGTCAACTTCCATGCATCGTGCATTCCATACATTCCTTACTAATAATAATTACAGGCCTAAATGGGTGTCAAATGAACTAATGAGACTCGTAACAGAGAAGAAAATGCATGGGATGCATATAAATTATCAAGCGACTCAGAAGCCTATGGCAGATATAAGTTAATCTCAGGTCACAAAGGAGTTCGGCAGGCGAAGGCAGATTACGAGAAATCCTTGGCAAAAGATGCTAAGAAAAACAGCAAGGATTTCTTTACTTATATAAACTCTAAAAGGAAGGGGGTGAATCTGATTGGTCCACTTGACATCGATGGTTCGACTGTTGATGATCCTGCTCAGATAGCAAACAAACTGAATGAGTATTTTGCATCTACATTCACACATGAGGAATTATTAAGGTTTGAAAATGGCAGAAGGTTATCAAATTGTAGCAGGATACTTAATGATTTTGTAATAACTGAGAGCAAAGTGGAAGAGAAATTGTTGAAGTTAAACGTAAGAAAAGCACCTGGGGTGGATGAGATCTATCCAGTTATATTAAAGGAGGCGGCAAAGCAACTAAGCAAACCCTTAGCCATAATTATGAGAGCATCCTTGGACTCAGGGGTGGTTCCCACGGACTGGAGATGTGCAAATGTATCCCCAATTCACAAAAAGGGGATCGAAGGGTGACACGAGTAACTACAGACCAGTTAGTTCAACTTCTGTTCCGGGTAAAATAATGGAGTCGCTGGTTAAAGATGCATTGCAGGATCATCTAGACAAGACTGCAGCAATAATTCAGACACAGCATGGGTTTGTTAAGGGAAAGTCTTGTCTGACAAATTTGATAGGATATTATGATGTGGTTACAAAGGAACTGGATGCAAAAAATAATTTTGATATCATATATTTGGATTTCAGGAAAGCTTTTGACATTGTTGCGCATGGAAGACTATTGTACAAATTGCAGCAGAATGGTATTAAGGGTAAGTTGCTACAATGGATAAAAGGATGGTTAAGTGCGAAAAGACAGAGGGTGGTAATCAATGAGTGCTACTCTTCTTGGACTAATGTTATTAGTGGAGTCTCACAGGGTTCGGTGTTGGGTCCACTGTTGTTTTGTATATTTATCAATGATATGGATGAAGGTATATCAGGCTTAGTGTCGAAGTTTGCAGATGATACAAAGGTTGGCAGGGTTGTTAATGACAGTAATGGCAGTGTGCTACTGCAACAGGATCTAGATAATTTGGGCAGATGGGCTAAGAAGTGGCAACTGAAGTTTAACCTTGACAAATGCAAAGTACTGCATATGGGTAGAAGTAACCCCAGAGAAACGTACCAACTGTGTGGTACTATACTTAAGGTGGTAGAAAATGAAAGACCTGGGAGTAATTGTGCAGTCAGATATGAAGTTTTCTGAGCAATGCAGACAGGCTGCCAGGGTAGGTCATGGGGTTTTGTCAATGATATATAGGAATTTTGCTAGCAGGGAAAAGGAGGTGATTATCCCTCTGTATAAGGCAATGGTCAGGCCACGCCTTGAGTACTGCGTACAGGTCTGGAGGCCTCATTTTAGGAAGGATGTAGATTTACTTGAGCGTATACAGAGAAGGGCAACAAGATTGGTGAGGGGAATGAAGGGATCCTCTTATCAAGAGAGGCTTAAGTTCTGAAAATTGCAGTGGCTGGAGACTAGGCACCTGCGCGGTGATCTGATTGAGGTGTATAAGGCCTTGAATGGGTTGAGCACGCTGAATTCTGATGGGATCCTTCCACTTGTTCAGATTACGAACCTAAGGGTTCGTAATCTGAACAAGTGGAAGGATCTGAGTGGTTCGTAATCTGAACACTTGTTCAGATTACGAACCAGCAGTCGAACCATTTTTAATCGTGCGGCTGCACGATAAATGCAGTGAATTGTCATCTGCTTTTACCCAGGAATGATAAATAACGCAAAATAACTCCTACATCGAGGATTTTACGTTAAATGCATGGTTACAAATAATGATAGCAATTCTGGTATAAACACGAAATTTTGATAATCACCCCAGTGAAGAAGAAATAAAAGAACAAAAAACTGTAAAAGAAGAGAATACAGACAACATTCTGATCTTCATCCAACTCTCTCAAACATTTCCATTCACTCACTGATGTGCAAAAGCGCCAAATAAAACACAGACGTGAATGACCCTAAAATCTGACACAACTAGGTAACTCATTATGTAAGAAGCAGTGACTGATCCCACCTGTCGCAGAGCAACTGGTTGCTGATGCAGGCTGTAATTAGAACAAAGGGAAGAAGAACACGGTGCTTAACTTTTTATTATGAACGGCTGAAACTAATGGAATCAGTTGTCTTAAACACTACAATAACGGACCGAAAATATCACAAGGGTATAAAAAAATAATTCACTGGAGAGACATTTTGTCTCTGATGTCACTCTTCATAAAAACGGTTCACTTCCACTGATCAGTCTACCAAAAATCAGTTATGAGAGCGAAAAGCTTTCTCTTCAGCCAGCAATAAGAAACACAACCTCCGCATACAAGAACTTATCGCAACGACATAAATCAATAACAGGTTTAGCTTTATAAAGGTTTAAATATATGCCTGCTAACGTCTTTTGATGTGAGCAATGCTCGTCTACGTTCTTTTAACTGACGCTGACAAATCTGTCGCTATCCAATATCGATCGAGTACAGACGTCTGGAATAACAGAATGAAGTGACCAACTAGTCTATGCATACCACCAGGCTACGCTAGTGTGCGGACAAAGTTAAGATCAAGGCCAGAGAAATCCGCTCTTTAAACTTAACTGTCACCAAGGGGTCCTGGAGATAAAAGTGGACTTACACTGAATAATTCTTAATTTGCAAGGTACGAGTCAAGAGAAAAATTAAGCACATATCCCAGCATACACACCTCGGGCGTACAGAATTTAAACTGGAACTGATCCCATTAGTGTGAAATTGCAGCAGACACAAATAAGTTTACGGTCAACACACATTCGCACTTGGGTCAACATCTGAGATTAAAAATCACAAAAAACGAGTGCATTTTTAAAATTTCTTATTTGTATAGTGATGGTATCTTGGCACTTCCCTTGACCAAACAGTTAATACCTGATTTCAAAGAGTACAGAGGGGAGCTTGGATAAATCTAATGCGACCTATTAAACCAAGAGTTCAAACTTTTTTTTTTTTTCTTTTTTTTAAACAGCTCATCTTAAGTGTCTGCTAAGATGGCGCCCGTTTCTTAATTTCTGTGCACACCTTTATTTTACGAGTAGTTTCGTTCCGGGCTGAACATAATGTTTTGGGTGACCCAGATTTTTTTATTTTTTATTATTATTTTTTTTAAATACAGAATGAACAATTAAAAAACCGAAAAACTAGAAAGAAAATATAAACATCGGATTGGACTGTTTGTAACAATACATTGTAAACAGTGAGTTAGTCATTGCTTAAAAGAACACATAGATACAAACAAAAGAGTGGAATTATCTCGTTAGCTACATCAGGCAGAATTCTCATGCAAAGGAAGCGAACAGTAAAATGCCGATGTCAGACCAATTTTTGCTTTTCATGCGAATAGCTGATCTGAATACTAGAAACAAAATAAATAAAACTTTATGCTGAAAAAGGCCTACGTACCCAGGATTCATGCTAGAGCGATAATATTGCGTCACTGGGAAACCAGGAAAATAAAATAAAATATAAACGGTTGGGTTAAAACTGAAGTTGAGTTTTAACCCAACCGTTTATATTTTATTTTATTTTCCTGGTTTCCCAGTGACGCAATATTATCACTCTAATAAATAATTTTGTTCGAGATTCAACATTTCGGATATTTACTTTTTTATAAAAGACGCAGTCCATTCAGTGGTGGATATAATAGACAGCTTCCTCTTTCTTCTCTTGTTTTCGGAAATGAAACACAGAAAGGATTGTAAGAGACCAACAACTGTAATTGCTGGATAACCCTTACGAGTTGTCTAACGACTACAGGTTGGTGTTATTGTTACTTTAATGTTAGCAGAACGTCTTTAATATCGCTACTATAATAACTTTATATTACTTAAGGGTGGGATGAAGCCATGATAGATGACTATATCTAGTTCTTGGTGCGGGGTGAACACACTGACAACAAAAGACGAAGGTGCGCGTACATTTTTAAGAAATTTTTTTTTTATTAATCCGAGGAGGATTTGTACTTTTTAATTTGCGATTTACGAGCAAAGATTGATATTCTATTTTGTAGAGCAAAATTAAACATTATCGCATATTTATTTTTCTTTCATTTCTGGGCAAACCATAAAAATCAAAAATATGTATATATATAAATAACACTAATTTTTTTTTTTAACTTATGGAAAACTGACGTCATATTCAGAATCAGCACACTCAAGTTTATAAACACCAAGAAATACAGATAAACAGAACCTATTTGAAAAAATTTTACATAGCGTTATTATTATAAAGGCTAATTAATGACGTCAATAAAAATGACGTCATAACCTTTGCCTGCACAACTACAACTTGCGGATGAACAAAGCGGTCTTGTGCCCTTATCGATGCCAGCTTCAACAAGAAAACTGTTTCCAATGTCCTAATTTTTAATGGCTATGATTGGAAACATTAGAAGCACCAGAACAAGTAAAAAACACCATTAAAAAATGTCGCAGTGGAAAGAATTAGAAAAACGTCATTACTTGAACTTTGTGTTTTGATTATAAGAAGTTGGTATGAAGTTATTAAATAACTTCATGAAGTATGAAGTTATTAACTTCATAATAATTCCCAACAGTCAAAAAAATTCACCAAATTATACATATATAATCAAATCTCATATAAACAATGTTCTTTTCCCATAAATAATTTCGATCACCCTTCGAAAATAGTGAACGATGCCAGCTATACGTATGCGGATAAGGAACAGGTAAAAAGTGTCGGGGAAACACGACTGGTAATCCAAACGCAGAGAGCTCGAAATAACTAGTTAATATATAATGTATGCATTTATTAATAACACGAATAGAGCTTTATAGAAAACGCTAAAAAATTTAGCTCTGCGGTTTGAAAATTACGAAAAGGATGACAGGCTTGGAATTATAATTTATTCTTTTCATAAATGAAAACTGTTTGTTAGCCTACTTTCCAAAAATGGAAGTGTTTATGGAATAACTGTCTGTTGGTGTGTGTATCCGTCTGTTTCCCTTCCCCATTCAAATGACTTTAGTAACTTTTGTGTCCTCAGTTCAAATCAAACTTAACTAACACTACATATAAGGAGGTCCTAGGACATTTATCTACTCCTAACATGCACTGAAAATTCACAACACTAGTCCTAGGACTGTAGGTCCTAGAACAGTATGTGTAATCAATATTCAAATAAAAATATCCTCTTACTGTAGTATTTTTACTTGTATATCAATCCACCATACTGTTTCCAGATAACGACCGTTTGAATTATAAGCATAGAACAGGTTAGGGCAGTAGGGACCATCTTGATAATTGAACTCTTTGTCAATAGCCTTAATGAGGTGTAATGATTTGATTGCTTAGTGTCTCCCTCAATCTGATAGTCAAAATCAATTTCGTAGTTTCTGCACAACAATTTCTCACCATCTGAGTCATTTTTGGACGTTTCAATCAGTTCTTCAAGGTGCCGTATATAGTCAGATCCTGTCATTTTTAGGGTATAACCAAATCCAATGCAGAGCTCCTAGCATCTTGTTTAAAAGAGTGGACCCTACTGGATCCTAGCTGCAAGACGTCCCCATACAAAAAAAGATATGTCATTCTGTCTTTTCCCATCAAACTGATTAAGAAACAAAAATAATTGTTGCATTTTGGAAATGTCCGCAGTCTTCTCCAATGAACTAAAAGTTTAATGTTTCTTCGCTGTTCTTATATATTTGTATATATATATATATATATATATATATATATATAATTTTTTTTGACAAAAAAAAAAGGAAAGGAAACATTGCACTGGTAAAAAAGTACTTACTATTTATTACCATAAAACAAACTAAAATTTGAAACTTGGAAACTGAAACTAAATGACAAAATACTGGTGACTGAAGCAATCACCTAATAAAATTCAAACTCCCTCAGATTATTTCCAGATACCATATGCAATATTAACTGGTTACTTGGTTGTCAGTAGCCAGTGGTCAAGCTCGGGAGTGCATAAGTACACGTGCCTCTAAATGGGTTCAAGCTCGTGACTGCTAAATACGGTGCTGTGTTTCTTGTATTCTCTCTAGCTTGTAACCTCCTCTGACTGCGTGGTCGTCCCGGAGTATAAACAGAAATTTATTTATTTTATATCTTCGATTTTGCTTCTCTGGTTGATATTGTAGCCTTTTGCAAAATATAACACAGGCATTTTGAACCACGATGGCGTGCAACGTGTCCCTGTAAATATCGCTAGACAGCATTACTCATTTATTCTCCGGTGAAGATAGTGTTCAGTATATACATGAAGCTGGACAAAAACAACTGGCTTTAGCTTTGTGTTTCAGGTTTTAAATTGCATGACATTTGCCGTCCTCGTAAGACTGTCATACAGTAACCCTGTCAAACTGCAATGTGATGAATAAATAACTTTCACTAAACGAATAATTTTCAGTTCGACTTAAAGGGAAAAAAATAGCAAGAACTTAATGAAAGCGGGCTTGAAGCGTTTGTTGGTGACTACCAAGTCATATGGCATACGTCCTAATGAAATTCAATGTCCTATCGTACCACACCTGCTGAAAAATGTCCCTTGTGACATGGTCAGTAGTGCCTTTGTTCTTCAATTTGTTAAATATGCTGTTAGGGTGCTGAAAAACTAGATCCTCTGTTCAGATACTACAAAAATTCTAACAGTGTACGCCTATAGATTGCGTTGGCTATGAAACGAAACTAACTCATCTCATCCACTGATTTGAAATATGCGGATCAGAGAAATCTCTGGCCATAAAAAAAGGCAAACTAGCTCCAGAAGGTACGCTAACTTGTTGGTATACAGACTGATAACATGGGTCATCTTCAATGGTCCACAGTAGAGGAAAGTTTTCTAAATGTTAAGATACATAACCCGGTGGTGGTTTTAAGACGAAGAAAAATGCCCTATAAGTTTTCGTGTGATTAAGAACACAACTGAATTCCGTCTTCAGACTGATACTCGTAAGGTCCACATAAGATTGTGACTTTTCAGTTTTCTCGATTCTAACATTTTGTTGAAGATTCCTTTAGCGGCATGATGCGTAGGTAAACTGCGTTGTTTGAAGATAATAAAGACGAAGAAAAATGCCCTATAAGTTTTCGTGTGTTTCAAGTTTCTATGTTGGTATCATTATATTTACTTCCAAATTGGAAATATGTACATAATGATCTTCAAATTACCTCTAGGTTTGATTTGCTAAAAAGTTTAATTCTACTAAAAAAAATTTAAGAATTCCATAATAATAACCCTTAGTTATTGTCTTTGCAGCCACTGAAGAAGTGGGCAGAAAACACCACAAAACGTTTGACTCCATTATGTACATATTTCCAATTCGGAAATAAACATAATAATACTAACGTAGGTTTTAAATATTTTATTTTCAAACACTTATACTTTAATATATATATATATTGGCATACAACAAAGAACAACCTCTATGAACAAGATTCCTGTGCCAACCGATGAAAACTACAGAACTACAGCTTTCCCGAAGTGTTTGATACTTTCTACTAAATTCGATATACATGATGCTGTATTTACGTTTGATCTTTTGAACCAAACCAGGAAACTCCACAAATAATACTAACAGCGTATAAATCGAGGTTAAGGACTCCTGGAGTTCCGAAGAAGTGTGATTATTAAAAAAAAATTAAGTCCAATTTTGTGAAAAGGCGGAAAGCAGAGCGAAGTAATATTAAAAACACGATCCAAAAAGCCATGAAATTTGAAGGATAGGGATCAGCGAATCCATAACAGGATGGGTTCATCACTACAACCGTTGTGTGGAATGGTGCTTTGACCATTCTTCGTGAATTTCAAAACAATGGAAAAAGGTCCGATGAAGCGACTTTATCGGACCTCACCATAGACAATGGCCACGTCTGACGGTCAAGTTTCCGTTCGGAAAATGTGCTTTGTCTGAACAAGTTCGGAGAGAAAAGCATCGTGATAGAGGAGCTGCTTTTCATGTTCGGATTGAGACTGTTGGTCACAAATATTTTAACGAGATCTTCTTCTTCTTTAATGCTGCCGAATGGCGTTTGCGACTTCGTTTTGATATTGTTCTCTGTCTAGCGCTGCGTGTAGAATTTGTGCTGTTGTCATGTGAAGCCAGGTGTTGATGTTATCTAGCCATGCCATTTTCGGTCTGCCTGGGCGTTTCTTGCCTTCGATCTTTCCCTCCAGGATGAGTGGTAGTAGGTGATATTTTTGTTGGTTCCTAGCGATGTGACCTAGGTATTTGCATTTCCTGCTGATGATGGTTTTGAGCAGGTCCCGTTCCGTGTGCATGTCCTGCAGGACCTGTGCGTTGGTTATCTTGGCTGTCCACGGAATTTTCAGCATTCTTCGGTAGAGCAACATTTCGAAGGCCTGGAGCTTTTTTGTAGTGGCTGATGTTAGAGTCCAGGTTTCTACACCGTAGAGCAGTATTGGCCAGATGTAGCATTTCAATGTGCGTAATTTGAGCATGATGTTCAAGCTTCTGTCGGTGAGGAGGGTTCTCCATTTGGTGAATGCCTGCCTGGCTTGTTCAATTCTGCTTTTGATTTCGGCCTCATGGTTCAGCTGGTCATCAATGAGTACTCCGAGATACTTGAAGCGGTGTATTTGCTCTAATTTTTCGTTGTTTAGTTTGATCGTGATTTTGCTTGCAGTCCTGCTGACCTTCATCACCTTTGTTTTCTTTTTGTTGATTCATAGCCCCCATGCTTGGCTTTCTATGTCCACTTCGTTCAAGATGGTCTGTAAATCTTGTTCTGAATCCGCTATTAGTGCTGTGTCATCGGCATATCTTAAGTTATTGATGTAGTGTCCGTTAACTTTTATGCCGATGTTCTTGTCAGCCAGTGTTTGGTCGAAGATCATTTCCGAATAGATGTTAAAAAGAATGGGAGATAATGGACAGCCTTGCCGGACGCCTTTTTTTATTGGAATTGGGTCTGTCAGGTCGTTGTCATAGCGAAGCCGGGCTGTTTGATTCCAGTAGAGAGTTGTAATAAAGTTGATATCATTGTTTTCAAGCCCAAGTTTTCTCAGTCGGTCAATTAGGCGGTCGTGGTCTACTGAATCGAAGGCTTTCTCGTAGTCAATAAAACATATATACACGTCTTTTTGATGTTCATAGCACCTTTGTAGCAATATTTGTAAACAGAAAATTGCTTCTCTGGTGCCTAGTCCCCTGCAGAATCCGAACTGTGTGTTTCCTAGTGCACTTTCGCACTTACATCTTATCCTTTGCTGAATCACCTTGAGGAAGACTTTTAACACCTGGCTCATTAGACTGATCAGCCTGAAGTCTTCGCATTTCCGGCTGGTAGCCTTTTTTGGTAGGGCCACAAAGATGGATTGGAGCCATTCGGATGGAATGTCGTTGTTGTTGTAGATTTGATTGAACCATTTCGTTAGGTGTTGGATGTTGCTGTAGTCTAGTTGTTTCAGCAGTTCCACATGAATCTGATCAGGTCCACAGGCCTTGCCTGGCTTTGTTATTCGGATGGCATGTTCCACTTCAGATGTTAATATGTGGAGATTGTCTTCCTGTGTTTGTTGTTGCGTTTCTGCCGGTTTTCTGTTGGTGTCGAACAGATTGTATATATAGCTCTTCCAGGTGTCGAGTTTGGCTTGTTTGCTTAGTATAGGTTGATTGTTGTCCGTATATAAACTTGGGATAGGAGCCGGTTTGTAGATGTTTCCAGCTTCTTTAAGCTTCTTGTGCAGGTTATAGTTGTCATTTTTCTTGATTAGGTCTTCGATTTCTGCACACTGATCTTCCATCCATTTTTCCTTCGCCTTCCGGATTTCCTGTTTGATCTTTTATTGTATTTCTTTGTATTTTTCCCGGTTGTTGTTGCTTTTGAATATTCTCCGTTCATCCATCAGGTCTAGTATGTGCTGGGTCACCACCGTTGTTTCTTTTTCGACGCCTGATGTCCTAGCAGGGTTTCTGCTGTTTCATTGATGCACTGTTTGAGTGAACGCCCGAATGCTTGCACGTCTGTTGTTACTGCTTCGATCGATCGGATCGTAGTGTTAAACTTTGCCATCGATTATAAAAAGTTGAGTAACTTTAGATGAAAGGATTGATATTTAATTAATGGTCTTAATAACAATTCATTAATTTATTACTAACGTATAATAATATATGCAAGTTGAAACCCATAACATATGCCTTGCGCATTTAGTCTTCAAAATATTATTATTACCTACATCATTTGGCATCTCTCATATTGTGGAATTAACTTCGCAACCGTGATGGCATGTTTGCATTACCAGAGTACCTGCCCGCCCACCGATGAGTGAGCCAACAAGCTCCGAAACGGTGCCGTCTGGGTGGTGGTGCTCACTGAGAATAAATAACAATAGTCTCCTCTATTAGAGAAGCGTTGTTTATTCGAAGTAGTGCAATGTCTGGTATCTCGTTGTGAAGGTAACCACAATATCGGATGAAATCAACGATTCCTGTACACTACTTATGTAGTTAAACTTATGGGTAAACTATGGTGTATTTACACCAATATTATATAGTTAATTTCAAGCCATAATATATTTTGCCTTGCGCATTTAGTCTTCAAAAAAATTAATTTTTGATGTACTGACTTTGAATAAAAGATAATTAGAAAAACCTAAATATTAGTATACGCTTCAGGACAGTTCGGCTGAAAGAACAACCATTCGTTAACTTTTCCCTAAGCTGAAAATAAAAACAAAGCAGCATTTCCCAAAGTAGTCCCCTAAATTAAATAGGTTTCTTCTGTGCATATACTCTTGTCTGTAGACATTATACGCATAATTTTATAATTCATCATTCTTTTAAATTATATAATTATACAAATAGGGCACAGCTTCAGTCTGTGAGTAGTATCGAGCAAACTAAGTGCATCGATCTAATACTGTGGGCTCTTCACGAATGAATTCTCTGGGCATTGCACTATGCACTTTTAAATAAAAAGTATCGCTCTAATGGAGACATATATTGCTATTTACTTAAAATGAATGAACTTTTAACAAACATTAATGCATTATTATATTTTGTTTCATTATTCTTAGAGATTTAAAGCATAAATTTTTCTTAGTCCAACACCACTTCAATAGTTAACATATACGTCGGCGGCGCTAATGTGTAGCTGTGATGATTGCTTTTATATGTGCTCTTGCTAACTAATTTATAAATATGGGTTTAGGGTGTTTATTTTAAGTTCTTTTGTGAAAATCTAGTATTGTGTGATAAGGTTCATCAGGTTTGACTATTTATAATCATGGAAAGATAATATTTACGCTAAATTTACGATAAGTCTGTTTTGGCAGTTAGAGCATTCTTTGGTTTAACTGTCAATTCCAGCTGCCTATGCATAGCGCTGGAATTTGAAAGTTTGAAGAGCTGCTTTTTGAATTCTACAAGTTATGGATGCAGGGAACTTTAATTAGGTGGAAGGGTTTGTCAGATGGATTAGTTGTATCTAATTTTGGGACAAAATATCATCTTATCGGAAAAGATATAGATTTTTAAAGACTTTGAGTTTTAATTAGTAAAGGCTATACAGCCATATAATAGCGCCACCGCAGGAGAAACACTTGGTGACCTACTCCAGTATTTTTCACCAGAAAACTTCATGAATGATCTCAAGAATAAATCGATAATGCTAGGAAAGGTCAGTGGAACGAAGAGAAGAGGTCGGCAAAGAACACACTGGCTCGATACCATCAAGAGTGACACTGGCATGAGCATGAAGGACTTGGAAGAAACTGTTGAAGACCGGACAGCATGAAGGCAGTTCGCCCATAAAGTCTCCGAAATTCGGCTGAGACTGAACGGATGAAAATAACAACACGACTTTCCCAGATGCATATAAAACTTGATGTTTGCTCTTTAAAACCTATAACAGCTACAAACTGATCTGTAATAGTGCCACAGAAAAGGTCAGGCTGGCAAAGGCAGATTAAGAGAAATTGCTGGAAAAGAGAGCAAAGAGTACGGATAAGGAATTCTTCACATATATATATGCAAAGAAGATAAGGACAAACCAGTTCGGACCCTTATGTAATGGATATTAGATACCCCAGTTGAAGTTGCAGATGAACTCAACAGTTACTTTGCATCGATATTTACAAAAAGAAACCCCTTTGTGCCAATGAGAAATTATGGGAGTGAAGTTGAAAAAAAATGTAATTAATGATGTTGAAATTTAATGAAAAAACTTTCGAGCCTACAGGCCAGTAAGGCTCCTGGGGTTGATGGCATAAACCCTATAATCTTAAAGGAGGCGGCAAGTGAGTGCATTGAACCATTGAGGCTAATTGTGAGAGCATCACTGTACTCGGGAGTGATTCCGTTGGATTGGAAAAGTACCAATGTATCTCCAATACGTAAGGGCAGTTCTAAGAGTGAAGTGGGAAATTACCGGGCTGTCAGTGAGTAGCAGGAAAAATCATGGATCAAGAATGGAATTCAGGTTCATTTAGATAGAAATTAAATTCTGAAGATTACTCAGCAAGGTTTTGTAAAGGGAAAATCATGTTTAACTAATCTGGTTAGCTATTTTGACAGGGTCACTCAAGAGCTGTACTTAGGGAATAATTTTGACATTGTTTATTTGGATTTCAGCAAAGCATTCGATTCAGTCCCACATGAGCAGTTACTTTATAAGCTGGAACAGGTTGGAATCACAGGGAAAATCCTCAGATGGATAGCTGGATGGCTTCAAGGCAGGAAGCAGAGGGTTGTGATAAATGGTTATTCCTCAGGTGGTGTTCCCCAAGGATCAGTATTATGACCACTGTTGTTTTTAATTTTCATAAATGATGTGATGAAGGGATAGAGGGCGTGATGTCTAAATTTGTAGATAATGTAAAGATTGGTAGAGTAGTTAATGATGACTGCCAAGCAGAGCTTCTTCAGCGTGACTTAGATAGACTCCAAGGATGGTTAGAAAAAAATGGCGGTTATGCTTTAATCCAGCAAAGTGTAAGTTATTACACATGGGGAAGAGTAACCCCAAGATAACTTATACACTTGGCGGAGTTGAACTAAAGCCGGTAGTGGAGAAAAGGGACTTGGGTGTTACGATACAGTCAAACATGAAGTTCTCCGAGCATTGTAGACAGGTTGCAAGCAAGGCCCATGGTGTCCTATCGATGATTTATCGAACATTTGCTAGTACAGATATGGACGTCATAATCCCATCATATAAGGCTATTGTTAGACCACACTTGGAACACTGTGTACAAGTATACAAGTACCTAAAGAAAGACACCGTGCTTCTTGAAAGAGTGCAAAGAAAGGTAACTCGCCTGGCGAAATCGGCAAAAAGGTGTCCATGTGAAGAAAGACTTCGAATATGTGGGTTGCACAGCTTGGAAACTAGGCACCTTAGAGGAGACTTGATTGAGGTGTTTAAGGCTGAGAGGCATATGTAAAATGAATGAGGACTAAATTTTCACAGTTATAAATGATTCTAGAACAAGGGGCTATAATTTCAAGTTATAGGAGATGTTTAGACTAGATTGAAAGATGTTTTATTTTTACCAGTAATTATAACTTACTAGTAATTATAACTTTTACCAGTAATTATAACTTATTCCAGTAATTATAAATTACTGGAATAAGTTACCTACATGGGTGGTAGAGGCTGACAGTTTGCGGAAAAGGAGTGGATAATTACCTACGGGAGGAGGGAAACGCATAGGTTGTCTATTTCCCTTTCTCTTATTAATTGTTTATTTTTTATTTTCTTATTATTTTTTTATTTTATTTTATTTTTTATATATTTTATTTTTTATTTATTTATTTTTATTTTTTATTTATTTATTTATTTATTATTTTTTTTATTCATTATTTTTTTTTTGGATGGCAGCATAAGCCATAGGCTTCCTTGCACCATGTGGCCATTGCTAATACTAATACTTTATATAAATTGAAGTACGAATGCATTTCATGCCTACGAGATGCACATACATATAGCTTTCTATTTTACACAAACCGGCTGAGCACGCATGCCATAACCAATCACTGACGACCATGAAGGTATCTGAGCAAGAAAATATACACAGAATATCGCACCCTCTTAAAATACGTAGGAGGACCGACCAAGGTATGATAAATAAACTGAAATCATTAAGGAAAATGATCCATGCATAACTTTCCCTAATGAAACGGCCTGGGATATGTCACCAACTTCTAAAAATAGGTAGGCCTGCTGCCACATTAAAAAAAAAAAAAAAACATTGCATCAATAAGAAGTACCAGTATGTACTTTTACTACGTGGAAAAACCTGGTATTGCCACCCCTCGATCCCTCACAAAAAAACGTAGCTAAGTGGTCAACGCCAGACCGCAGCAGTAGACGTTTTACTTGGCACTGGTTCGATTCCACATGACTGTTAAATACTGATTCTTGTCAAAACAATTAGTTACTAACGCCTCTGAAGTACGCGATCGTGTACTGAAATATTCCTCTGAAGTACGCGATTATTTGAAAGCAAAAAGTTTGAAATTTCTCAAAAACAATGTTCTCCTGAGAACGTCCCCTCTTCCGATCCTCCCTTTCCCCTTACCACCAAGATTAAAATTTGATATTGGTACGCTGCTCTATCACCAACATTTTGCGTTTACTACAAAATAAAACTCGAGATGCGGCGCCTCACTTGTCATCAAGACTGTCAACCGACCGTCGACTTCTGAACATGTCACAACTTGCACCCTATTTTCGGATAAGCGTATCGAACATAACGTGACAGGTATCACGCATTCTGATATATTATGTATTTCCGGAAAATTTTTGAGATAGGGAGAGAGAATATTTGCGTTTCAATTTAATTTTATGATTTAGGATACATCGTAATACTAAGAAAGTAGTTAAAAATATTAATCTTCTTCTGGAACGCTTCTCCAGCCTCTGTAATTATTTCTTTTCATTGACGTAATTTGACTTAATGCACAACTTTATTTAACGTCCTATGACAGTATAGTTTGGAGAGGTCTGGGTTCCATTTCTTAGGTGTTTCAATCAAAGCTGCAATTAACTGATTTCGCGCTAGGGGAGTAGGGTTCCCCAATGCGTTATCCCAGGTTTTTCAGCCAGCACGACACGAATATCGGCCAATGAACACACGCCTGTACAGATATAATCCATGATACACACCATATGAACACGCAAACCACATGAGCTGTCCAACTGTGATCAGAGTATTCGATGCGCACAAGACCCCTTGATTACTTATTAAAAAAGGTTATTTAATTTGAAGAGCAGATTTGCTGATATTTATGAATCGTATTTAGCCTTATGGCTAACTGGAGTAACTGAAATCAGCCAGTTATAGAATAAATAGTTTTAAAAATTTTCGAATCATATCATTACATGGGAGGGCACAAATTCAAACTGAGGAAGGATAGTTGCAGGACAGATGTGCGAAAAGTTTGCCTCCAATTAGCGGGTAGTTTGAATAAATTCAAAGAACTAGACAAAGTACTGGAAGGGATGGACAGGTGACGTGAGAAGTAGGGTTTTTTTTTTTTTTTTTGGCTGAGTCTTTATAAGCTTGCTTTCTGCTATCGTTTGTCACTACTAATACTAATCGCCGAATAAAAATAATCTATGAACTTGGTAAACTGAGTAACCACTCAGATCATTAGTAAAAATTATAAATATGAATTATAAATGTATATTTCAATTCATTATAAATAATAAATATACATTACAGCAAATTATAAATGGCAATGGAAATTGTTAAGCAAATTTTAAATTCAAAATTAAGCGACCTTCTTCCCAGAAATGAGTTCGTTGCAGGAAGTACAAAAACATCGTAAAATGAGCATTCATGATAAAGCGTAAATTTTCCTTGGAGAAAATTATAATGAAAACAAGTAGTTCAAAACCACATTAAAGGGATTAATAACTGTAGTTTCAGTACACAATACTGTATACGGTATTACATGAACGGGTTCACTTGTGACGCGAAGTGTTCTGTTCCACTGTTTTTTTTTTTACAAATGAGGTAAACTGAATTTACGAAAGTGGTTTATTGCCGAACAGTCTAATCGTATCTAAGTCAAACACCACGAAGGTTAAATTATTTTTCAATCCCTTTATTAGGAAACTCCTAGGGTTCCTATACAGTATTATGACTTCTAAACGATACCACGTAGGCTGGCACAAACTAATTAAGAGTACATTAGAACATACACTACGTACAAAGCTAGGTTGTAAGTGCTATTGTAAGTGCTATTACTCAACTTCGACTACCGGTGTAAATCGAACCCGCGCTGCTTGTACATGGTGTGAGAGAACAGCGACACTATCAAATGCGCTGCTACCCACGTGGATAGCAAGTTTGACTTTTTTTACATTTATTTATTACAGTATCATGTACAGCAGTACTTTCAATTTGTAATTATTGAAAAAAATTTTTTCAATAATTACAAATTGAAAAAAAATTTTAAAAAATAAGTGCTGCCGTTATGTGACAATAGGGAGTTTTTTCTTTCTTTTATTTATATTTACATAAACTCCTTAGAATAGTCTAATTGTCTAAGATATATTCAAGGGAAAATAACTTTCCTGCTGACACACAAGAAACCCAATGTAGACAAAGTATTTATCAAAATAATGATGTATTTTTAATACCTTGAGAAATACACATACACTACCCAAAAAAAGTACAAACCTTTGCATTAAGACAGTCAAGACAGAAAAAATGCAAATAAATGTGAAAAAAATGCAAAGAAAACTGTGAAGTGGAGGTGATGACGTTTGCCTCCTTGAGTATAAAGACTGCACAGGATGTTCGACTGCCGAAATCTGAAGTCAGAATAGTGAAAATGCGTAATCTATCAAACTTTGAAAACAGTCTTATCGTGGGTACTAGAGTTTAGCAGGAGCCGCGATTCAAGAAACTAAAGACATAACTGGTTTCTCAAAAAGCATCCATCTCAAAGGTTTTTAATGACTGGAAAGGAAAATGGTTCTTCCACATCTCAAAGACGTAAATGTGGTAGAAAAACAATACTTAAAGAACGAAGCCGTCGTACTCTTAGGACTGTGTTCGGAAAATTAGGACATCCAGTGTGCAGAAAATAACATCTGAATTCAACCAAGCCCAGAACTACCCTAGTTCAGCCCGTACCATAAGTAGGGAATTGAAGAAATTGAATACTGGCAGTCGCTTGCCTATTCGGAAGCCACTTGTTTCAGAGAAAAACAGAAAAATCCGCTTCAGTGGTGCCTAGAACGTCGTGATTGGACAGTGGAACAATGGAAGAAAGTTATGTGGTCAGACGAATCATGATACACTTTGTTTTGCACTGATGGTAGGCAGAGAGTGTGGTGAGAACCTCACGAAGCGACGGACCCTGATTGCATTGTTAAGACAACCCAAGCATCTGGAGCTGGTATCATGATATGGGGAATGTTTTGTTGGCACGGACTGGGTCCGGTGATACCGGTGGAAGACCAAATATCATCCAGAGAGTACCTGAATTTTGTATCAGACCTACTGCACCCTGCAACGTTACACTTTCATCCCGAAGATGATGGCCGCTTTATGGATGACAATGCAACAGCGCATCGTGCCAGAATGGTTCGGAGAACATGACACGAATTTCCGCCATCTTCCCTGGCCCACATATTCATTGATCTCAAACCTACTGAGAACGTGTGGAATATGCTGGAGAGAGCTATCCTTCAATTCTGTCGCAGCTACGTATTTTGCTGGAAGAATGGTTACAATTATACCAAAACGCACTAAAACACTTTAGAGAATCCATGACGCGTCGCCCACTTGCTGTTATTCGAAACAAAAGCGGTCCGATTCGATACTGAATAAAGGTTCGTATTTTTTGGCCAGTGTGTGTACTTATTTTTTTACGGACTATATAATATTATATTATATTATTTTTAAGGACTATATTTTTTAAGGACTATATTATTTTTTACGGACTATATTATATTTCTAAATGAATAAGACTTGTTTTAAACTAAAAACTGTATTTGTGCTAATAATCAACCATATAGACCAATAATAAAATATTTTCTTACAGTGACTAGACTAGAGATCTTATAGGGTCAAAATATTTGAATTTTATCCAATCGGGCCCAAGCTAGAGAGTGAATTCAAGCATTATCCATAATCGAACGAAACCCCCGATTTTTTTTTTTTTTTTTCCACACTAACTCTATCCGGGCCTGAGTGTCTGACAAGGCAAAAGGACATGAAAAAAGTTTCTTCCATTCCTGCGATACACGCTAGTAAAATAAATAACCTTTATTGTGATGCTAGAAAACAAAGCACCTACTATTCAGATAGACTACATCAGAAATTAGGCACTACCATAAACAGCAAGTAAGATTCATCTTTATCCAACTGTGCCATCATCAATAATGCAGGGACCATATTTTCCGAACCTATATTCGGGACACATTCTATAACAAAGGATTTTTCTGATTTCCCTTTTTTCACATGAAAAGTCCTACAAATGTATAAAAAATTTAATCTTTCTTTTTCTTTTTTTAGGATTTATTCCATTAACACAACGGTTCTCCTCAACCTAACAATCGAAAAGTCATTCATTTATTATTTTTTTCCACTTTCTTTTATCTTCCTAATCTCCGTCCACCAGACCTCTTCTATTCATAGCTGCTCTCACACCCTCTATCCACATCCTCCTTGGTCTTCCTGTTTTTTCTTCTCCATGGAATCCATTCCATGGCTGCTCTGGGCAATCTGTCGTCCTCCATTCTCTTCACATGGCCAAACCACTCCAATCTTTTCTCCTCTATTTTATCCATGGTTTTTTGGACGTTCATTGTGTTCCTTATCATGTCATTTCTAACTTTTTCAGTTCTAGACTTTCTTGCCGATCTTCGCCAAAAATCCATCTCAACAGCCAATAGTTTTTTTTTTTTTTTTTTGTCTTTCAGTTAAGGTCCAAGTCTCACATCCATATAATAAAACACTTTGTAGTATTGCATTATATATTTGATGTTTATATATTATATATTTGATGTTAATAATATTTTTATTCCATGGCACAGAACTGAACATACCTATGACCTTTCTAAAAAGTACTTTGGTAGGTATCAATCCAGCTTAACTCTGAAGTTCCCTAACTCTTAACCTTAACTTATTCCACTAATTAAATTGAATCGCATAGTAATAACAAACTACTTTTCTTCAAAAGGATAAAAATATCATGAAAAAAAATACAAAATTCAGCAAAAACATTTATTATTATCAGTTAATAAGGCACTTCTGACACTGGGTTTTTCTCTTTCGTTCTCGGCGTTACTTTTCTTCTAAAAAACTACTCACTTTGTACAAATATCAAATCCACCCTACCATGGAATATTATTTCCACATCTAGGGTAGTGCCTTCAAAACCTCTCTTGGGCTTCTAGACGCCATTCAAAAGAGGGCCGACAGGTTAATTAACGAGCCAATCTTACAAAGTTCAGTTTATACAGCATACCTTTTCTATAGACACTTCCATTGGCAATGTTCTTCTGAATTCGCATCTGGACTCCCCCCCCCCTCATCCAAACCAGTCCGAATACGTGCCGTAAACAGTCGGCATCCATTTACTGACCAACTTCAAAATTACAGAACCAACTTTTCTTCTTTCTCATCTATCCCTTTAACATCCGTTTTCTGGAACAACTTCGAATTCAGAAGCTGAATTCGAATTCCGACAAATATCTTCTGTCTTCTCAACCTTCAATCCATGCATGGTGCTAAGTTCTATAGGTTCCTGTACCTTTCGTGTTTGAGGTTTTCATTTAAAAAATATATTTTTATTTTCGTAATTCATATAGAGATTTTACAATTTCAATGGCAATAAATAATTTTTTTCGATTCCCAAAAATTGCTAATAAATAAAAATAACCACAATCGCAGCGTTTGTGCCTGGTAAAAAAAGAGAACGAATTCACACAATCTCTCTAAGTCTGGAATATTAATGCTTTCACAATACATATATTTTATTTAAAGTACATTTAACCAATTCTGATCTGTAGATACATCTAAAATAAATAAATTTTCTGTTTATACTCCGAGACGACCAAACGGTCAGAGGAGTTCACAAGATAGACAGAATACAAGAAACAGCACCGTATTCAGCAGTCACGGGCTTGAATCCCAGTCACTCTAAGCACGTGTACTTATGCCCCGCGCGCCTGACCACTAGGCTATGAACTGGGTCTCCCTGTTCCATTTGGCTGGCAAGCTTCCGTTAAGATATTTTCTATTAGTAATTTTAATAATTCATATTAATATAGTTTAATTCCACCATTTCGGCAAAATTGTGCAATTTCGGGACATTTTCATGGTTTGAGGACATCGGAGCAGAATCCTTGAAATCAGGACTGTCCAAAAATTTTTCAGAGATGATCTCCGAATCGATAACAGATATAGATTTACTACTTTTTTGGAACAACCAATAGATTCGCAGATTTGACCTTGGGTGTTCTTTCGTGAAAGCAACTATGAAAAAGAACATGTCCGTTTTAATTAGTAAACCTTCAATACAAAAATAATAAATTCGTTTTTAATAGATGATATTAGTTTTCAACCCAAAATAATCCTGAAATTTTGTGATAATATAATTTCGACCAAGCCGAACCCGAATGTTTTATTTTTGCTCGACCCAGCCTGACCAGTAGGCCAGGACAAGCCTATGCCTGTGCAGACTTCTAAACTGGACCTGGCCCACTGGTCAGTTCCAGTCTAGAAGTCTTGCAAACATTATGTAACCAAGATTCACACGTATACAGGAGTCAATCTTACTTACACTACAGACTAATATTCTTCTACGTAACCATATCAGAATTCACTTAAAGTGTGTCTCTGGCTGTTCCTGTAGCGCAGTGATTCCCAATATTTTGTCACTCAAGTCACACTTGAAGTTAATAAAACGCATATTCACGACACACCTAAGTACTGATTGCTATTGAATTCAGTGGGAATTTTTCATACTCTGGCGACACACACTTGAAACGGATCGTGGAAGACCAATATGCCAAAGCACAACGGTTGTAAATCACTGCTATAGAGTTGTATATACATTTCCAACGTAAGATTCGGAAACAAGAAAAATCGTAAAAAACAAAAAAATATATGTGTGCAATTTAATATATTTTTTATTGATAGATAATATAAAATTTTTAACCGAAAGTAAGCCCAAAATTTTGCTACAAGATTTGATTAATATAATCTCAACCAAACCAGAATATATATTATTTAAATTCATTTGCAATATTCATTTTATCTATACTTAAATATTATTTTTATTTATAACGTTTATTAACAGATTTATCAGCACAACGCTAGTTCCCAATTACACTTTCACACTTTGATGGTCATAACGTTTGTCTCTTTACCCCTGAAACGGACACTTACCCGTTAAAACATTTTCATTAATCGTTTCAATGAGGACAGTCTGCAAGCGCGAAACCTGACAGAGTGCGGTGAGCCGCAATTAGCGAGTAAATCGTACTACTTTCTGTGTCATCTTGACAGACGGGAGGGGTTGTGTATCCAAAAGTCGGAAGTGATGCAACACCTTCTATCGATGACGACATCCAGAAAACTAACCCGGAAGGTAACTCAAGTCATCGAGACGCGAGCGCGTAAGAGGGAGCGAAGAGTGAGGTTTTCTTGGAGGGCACTTCGGCACAGGTCAGCGACCTCGCCGTTTGAGGTGCGCGCGGGAGAAAAGAGAACTAGCGCGTGAGCGAGACGGCGTTCATGCTTTTTGCTACGCGATTTCGTGCTGCGAGCCACGCAATCGACGTTCATTTCGTAGAAGTAATCGTTGGAGCTCAAAACGTCAGCAATCACTTGCTGGGTGGGGGAAGAGAGGGAAGGAGAGTCACAAATCACCCCCGAAAGATGTAAAACAGGAACATAAAACGTTCCATTATTCCAGAAACTGCAGCCTCGCGGGTGAACTGGAAACAGGCCTGTTTTCAACGTCGCAACATCGGATTCTTAATGATTCACTTCACTGAAGAATAAAAATAATAAACTCGTGATTATTATTAGTAACAGTATTTACTGATAAATGATTCTCTGTAATCAAAAGAAACCTTTGGAGCAAATAGCGATCCATAAAATTGGCACTTTTATTATTTATTCATTAACACCTGCAGGTGCATTTTCTGTAATGAGTTATAAGCACTTGCTTAAGCACTTCAAAAAAGCCATAAGGGCAGGGAATGATTTCTATCAAAACGGCTTCAGGGTTCAATATGCGTTTAGAATAACACTGAACAGTTGTGCGTGTGAGTGACCGTACGATCAAAAAGTTCGTTATAAAACCATTTTCTCCAAGTCGATAAATTTTAAATAAATAACCTTCTAGTATACAGGGGGTTCTCGAATGTGGTTTACTGCCAAGGTCAATAAATTCATAGATAGTCTCTTTCAAAGATCTTACTATCCGTTTGTGAAAATAATTCTGATTCGTCTCTGAAAACCATGATATTCAACACGTTGCCATTCCAGGGAAGTCTCTGCGGCGGTTCTTCTTTATGGAAGATGAAATGGTTGCAGATTCAAGGTAGGGGAGAGAAAATAAAAAGAGAAATGAGACTGAGAAAGAAAGTGAAAAGGACAATGTAGGAATAAAGAAAGAAAGAGAGAGAGAGACTGAATGATAGAGAGAGAAAATGTAAAAAGGGAAGAGAGAGAGAAATGACAGACTGAATGAGAGAGAGAATTAGAATGAAAAAAGGGGGAAAGAGAGAGAGAGAGAGAGAGAGAGAGAGAGAGAGAGACATGAGAGAGAGATTAAAAAGAGAGAATGAGAAAGAAAATGAAAAAAAGGGGAAGAGAGAGAGAGAGATGATGATCATGAAATGAGAGAAGAGCAATAAAAGAGACAGAACGAGAAAGATAGGAGGAAAAAAAACAGAAAGTGCAAGAAAGAGACAGAAATACAGAGAAATAAGTTACCGAGACAGGTGGGAGAGGAAGTAAGAGAGAGCGAAAAACCAAGGGCAAAAGAGAAAAGGCAAAGGAGGAGAAGAAAGAAAGAGACAGTGAGTAGGAAGACGAGAGAAAGGAATACAAAAATAGAGAGATACAGAGAAAGAATAATTGAGATAAAGAAAGAACGCGAAAAACGGCAGCAAGAAAGGGGGGAAAAGAGAGTGGAGAAAAGGAGCGAGATTAAACGAGAGGAGAAAAATGCTGCAAAGAAAGTGAGTAGGGGAGGAAAGGAAAAAGAGATAAAACACGAAAAAAAAAAAAAA
Organism: Mastigoproctus giganteus; assembly: GCF_048544385.1. Lineage (NCBI taxonomy): Eukaryota > Metazoa > Arthropoda > Arachnida > Uropygi > Thelyphonidae > Mastigoproctus > Mastigoproctus giganteus. The sequence continues at coordinate 20,560,587 of NC_143575.1, forward strand.
AAAAAAACTTGCTCAAGGAAGTACAAACCAAAAGAAATCTGAAATAGGTTGATTTTGCTACATGTCATAATTTAACTGGTAAGAGTATAAAATCACTTAAATTAACCCTTTGGACATATTAGTTGGTCAGCGAAATATCACACATCGCGGGTTTTTTTTTTTTTTTTTTTTTGTGATAATTATTATTCTAATGATAAAATTTCCAAAAAAAAAATCTCTCCCTTCCATTTTTTTATTAGCACTTAGTCTTTACTAAGTGCTAATAAAATGTCAAGATTTAAATAAAGTCTACTTTCTGGGTAGTAAATGTTCATGAGCGGAATATCAAAGAGCCCACAGTCACAAATATAGCGAGACTCAGCACTGTACTTATCAATAATGGACACATTCAAGCCTAACCTCCCCCCCCCCCCCTGTGCACGTTCCCTTACGTGTGTTTAAGCTCTGGGCACATTAGCAACAATCCGCAATTAGACAGGTTTCGAAGCGATAAGTGTAAAGGTAACAAAAGTTAATGACAGATACAAAACACGGCAAATAGTAAATGATGGGAAATCTTATTTGCCATAAATACATGGTTGGGAAAAAAATAATACGTCCGTGTTCGTTCAAGAAGAGCTGGAAGTGGAAATTTCAAAAAAAAGAAAGCAAAAGTAGTGTCGAATATTTAAATACGTAGTGCGAGCTACTGCAGTAAGCCAAATATAGAACAGACAGAAATTCTCGGTAGAGACCAAAAATTGAGTTAAGGGGAAATCCAGCAATCTGCAGAAAGCCGGCAAACGATAAACGTGACATAAGCAGTGTGTTTTGTTTAGCTTTTATGTTTTGTTTTCAGTTGGACAATTAATAACCATTTAACTAAGCCTAAATTTATCTAATATGTAAAGTACATTATTAAGATGTGCTTTCACTTAGGTCATCATCATCATCAGCCATTTTGAATCCACTACAGGATGAAGGCCTCTCCAGCAACTTTCCAATTCCTTCTGCTTTGTGCAATGGCCATCCACCCATGAACTTCATTTAGGTACGACCCCTTAATCAATTAGTCACGGAAACCAAGAGTTCTCTATATACACCATGCCAATATTCGATACCAATGGTTTTGGCAACCAGAAACGACCACGGGTACAACAGGAAGGACAAGATAAGACCATAACACACAATCCAGCCTAAAAGTTTGGAATAATGTTACATTTTTCTTAATTTTCAATGTTTTTAATAAAATAGTATCAACTTGTTTACCAATTTTTTGGCATAATGTTTCGTTTTTCGTAGTTTTCAATACAATAGAACCAACTTGTTTACCAATTTTTATTAAAGTATTTTCTATCTATAATGTATGTGTATAAAAATGAAAAAACTTAAATAATGTTAAAGAAGTATTTAAGAAATTCTAGAATATTCGAGAATATTTCAAAAAGGTGTAAAAGACTCCCGACTGTGGTAGAACGTAGATTATTCTAGACAGCGGGAGTTTTGTTTCAATATTATAGTAGATTGTAGATGATTCTAGAGTGTTTTGCAATAACATAAATTGAGGAGTAAGAGCTCTAACTTATAAAATCGAACACCCGTCGTCAGAAAGAGTGTCTGGTGTAAGTCGTGTGTTTCGTGATAAAAATAACAAAAATAAGAAATTGAGCGTTGAAAAAAAAAAAAAAAAAAGCGCTGTTATAACTCTGTATAAAGAAAGTTATTCCAAGAGAAGAGAAGAGAAGAGAAGAGAAGTATTGGCAAAAAAACTAGGTGTTTAAAAGAGTACACAAACTACCATTCGACGATTCAAAGAGACTGGCAGTTTAAAGAACAAACCACAATCATGTTTGTCATTTAAATTGCCATACCACTGATTTCATGTTATCTCCATAGCCGAGTGGGCAGGAGCGGGAGTGCAGTAGTACACACTACTTTGAGTTAGACCGGGGTTCAAGCCCCTGACTGCTGAATACAGTCGATCTGCCAACCAGCACTGGACCAGCGTGGCAGATTATGGTCTATTTTCCCTCAGCATGAATTGTTGAGGAGGCTTCCATCCTACAGTGGGTGGTTGATAATAGCTGCACTTTTTTTTTTTTACCACTGATTTCTAATCGCAATCGACGACATACTGCACCCGAAATCTTGGCTGAGTTCAAAAGAAACAGAGAAGCCCCGCGTCAACATCCACTGTAAACCTTCGTCTTAAACAAACAGAACTTCATGGTCATGTAGGGGTCTGTAAACCCTTATTAAAATCGAAAGAAGCGGTTGAACTGGACTAAGAGCCATCAACATTCGACAAATGAACAGTGGAAAACGTACTGTTGACGGATGAATACAAATTTTTAATTTTTGTATCTAAGCGTAGAGTTTATGTAGGGCGATCAACTGAGAAAAAAAAAAAAAAAAAAGTGCCAGATTGTTTAGCGCCTACAGGTGGTTCCATCATGATCTGGGTTTGCTTCTGTTTTTCTCAATTAGGTGACATCGTCAGAACTGAAGAAATTTAAGAAAAGAAGGCCATAAAAACATTCTTGAACATAATGCAATATCCTGTGGACTTTGATTTTGTGGAAGAAATTTTATATTACAAAAAGACACGACCTGAAGTACAACTCTAAGCTGTGCAGGGACTTTCTAGAAACTGAACTACAGGAGGGGTATTGCAAATTATGGTGTGATCACACAAATCGCCTGATTTAAACCTAGTAGAGCTTTTATGGCATCATCGTTAAGTACTTTAAGTCTGCTGATCTTCACAATTTATGGAAACTCTTGCAAATCGCTTGGAATAATACACTATTATAAAATTAATCACAGATGCCACGTCTATGCAAGACAGTGAAAATCTCGTAGAGGCCATTTTGATGAGAAATCTGTACAGTTGTTAATATCAATCATTTCAATATTTTTGCTGTACATTTTTCAATGCTTAATAAAAAATCTTAAACTACTTTAAGTGTTTTGTGTTTATATTAAACCTCACACTGTCAAAGCTAATTTCAAAAAAAAAAAAAAAAAAAATTAACGAAAACTGTTGTGATACTACGCTATGATTCCAAACTTTTAAGCCGGAGTGTACATTCTTTCCCACTAACACTGAACCTGATTCATACTTTTTTGCGTAACCATACGCATGGAAGCTTTGGCCTCACTTCTGTCACGTAACACTGACTCGTTGGTGGTGGCTCACTTATAGCTCGTGCTAGTTGGTGATTGGAACGGATCCGTAACATCTGCCAGAATTTCTAAAGGTAGTAACAGATTATTACTTTTCTTTTTTTTTCTTCTTTGGTTAATAAAGAACGGAAGTAGGCAGGGGAAAACCTTACAAATATTATTTGTTGATGTAGGCTGTCATTTATAGACGACTTAACACTTCATGAAAATTACTTTAATTTTGAATGCCCAATATTCTTTCCATCTGTCTTTTTGTCAAGCTTTTCATTTTTCCACAAATTAGCAAATGTCTAAAAATGCTGTTGTTGAGAGATAGAGCCATGCTCTCCGCAGATGATCAAAATACGACGTCCCGTCCGCTCGAAAATCGCGATTCGTGTCACTTCAGTAACTGAAAGAACTTTTCCAATACATGTATTTTCATTCGCTGAGCCTGATAGATTAGTGGGTCTCAGATCGAGGTGGTAGCAAATTTTTAATAAGCATAAAAGGCTATCTTATTTTAAAATAATCATATAAATCTTCACCTGTATGTTTTAATAATAAATTGTGCTTCGTCTGGAAATATATTTTGTCGTATATTTAGTACTAATATTAAGTACTAGGTAGTTTAGCACAGAATAATACAACTAACCTCTTAATACAAATAGCAATAGGCACAGACTACTGGGAGCCAGTTGTGAAGAATCACCTCCAGTCTACCTGTGAAAAGAAATTATTATTAAGCCCCTCACGATAATTCTAAATATATTTTCTAGATCATGTTTTTTTTTTTTTATTCAGGATAAAAATATGGAAGTTGGTGCCTATATAAATAACCCACTCACTTCCATTCGCAAGGACATCTATAAAATCTAAATGTAGTGGAACTGGGTTATGCTGAATTATGATTTATTATTTGGAAGAGGGGAATACTTCCACTAAAGCCCATGAAACTTTCACTCGGAGGAACTGTTGTTTTCTATTCTAATGTGAATATCTGAAAGTCACCAAACAAATCGAATATGGGTCCAAAGGATCGAATCAGATGAGACAGCAATCGCCACGGGATGAGATATGGATTATTTGGTAACGCACGGCAGAGGAGAAGCCATGCCGAGACAGCTATTGTTACATCACTATCTACATATAAAAAAATTTTCTGTTTATACTCCGGCACGACAACCAAGTCAGTTGAGTTTACAATAAATCGTCAATACAAATATTTATCGTATTTAGTAGTCACGGGCTTGAACCCCGGTCCACTCAAGGAACGCGTGTTATGCACTCTCGCTCCTGACCACTGGGCTACGTCAAGCCTAATAATCCTTTGTGGACCTTGTTGAGGCTTAACCTTATTTTACATCATGAGATTTCAGTAAACATACAATACCTGTGCCAAGCGAATACAGAAGACCACAATCGCTAGTATTCACCACGGCATATAATAGGTAGAGTATAACAGGTACGCACACAGGGAGAAGGAATTATGGAATTAATCGCCCCCCCCCCTCGAAATTTGGAATATAGTCTCCAGTACAATTTATTATTCTTGTATAAGCGCATTTTCCAAGGCGAACTGACACGTTTAAGGGACGAAAAACCTAGAAAACCGACTAACCACAGCCTCAATGAAACGACCTTTAAGACATTCTTCCAGTCGCTAACGGGAGTTGAACAGGCTGCTGTAGCTTAGTGGTCAAGGGCGAGTGCACAGCAATGCCTTTGATTCTAGTCCACATGACTGCTAAATCTGCCCTTTGTGGCAATACCGGTGTATAGATAGAAAGTTCATTTTTTCTGAAAGCAAGTAATGTTCGGGTAAAGTTTTTTTGATTAACTTCCTTCTCCTAAGGAGATTTTGTTTTGAGTATTAAAGTTTCCCATATGGCATCATACAAGCAATCACAGAGGATTGCTTGTATGATGCCCTATCATTTATCTGTCATTGTATTCACTATCCAGATGGAGCCTTGTTTTCCATGGTGCATTAGAACTGTAGATCACAAGCTGAACATAACTACAATAAGCGTCAAATTATTCGAGCGATGCACTGATCCTCATTCTAGGGCCGCTTTCTATCATTTTTTTTCTGAAACGATGGAATTGGAGCTGCTCATCAAGATATGGACTGAACTGTTAAATCAAGAATAATTTCATGAAAGAATAAAACGAAGACAGTGATCAATCAAAAAAAAGTGCAACTCTGTGAAGGACCTCTTCTAGGCTACCAGAGTAGACATGTGTACCCTTTAACAAGTAAAAGAAATACATTTTTTATTTAACAGTTCACTTGCTAACGAAATCATTCACGCCATTATTTGGCCAATCGCTTTTACTCACCTCGGCAGATTTCTGGAAATAGTTATTCCCTAAATTGGGAGTCCACGCTCTAATCCAACAAAGATAACATTCTCAAAATAAACCAGTAAATGTCCCTTGTCAAATGAAAGCAGGCAATTCGCCTATATACTAGGGAAAAAAATCGGTTTAATCAAACGAGAGCTTAACAGTAAGATTGGGTTAACTCAATCAGATTGAAACCATTGCCTTTTAAGTCTGAATGGGCGACACTAGTCGCATTTTGAAGTCTTAATTTCAGCTCAGTTTATATATTCACTACACGAATAGGGTTATGGCATCTCTTTCTAAATTTAGATTTTCTTCTTGACGCAAAAACTGTGCCACAGCCAAGAGTTAAGTGTACCACCTGTAACTAAAATAGTCGCATTCTGTACCTTAAAGTCTTATTACTAGCAACAATGTTTTACCTCTTATCTTACTTTAATCTCTTGCAATAAACTTTCTACAAGTAATTCTGCTTGTGAATGATTTCGTTGGCAAGTGAACTGTTAAATAAAAAAAAATGTATTTCTTTTACTTGTTAAAGAGTACACGCGTCTATTCGAATCCAATCACAAAGAAAAAAACTTATCTAGAAAACTTGAAGAAAACAACAGCGACCTTCAAAAAGTGACATTCTTCGAGGTGACACAACAGCTTGGCGAAGGGGGAAATCTAGACATCACGCTCCACTAACAAAGTTCATAATATAGTTACGTTGATAAATAATCCGAAAATTATATGAATCGGACACAACAGTTATGAACACAACGCGTGCTCCGTCCTTGTTAGAGCAAATAGGTCGAGTCGAAAAAACTTGATGACCGCACTTCTGGATACAGGTGGCGGCATAAAGGAACCCAAATCTCTGATTTAATTACACTTATGAAAAACCACGATATAGCGTTTTTATAAATGTTAATTTGTAAAATTCCATCTTTAAGTCCGCTGTTTCTGGTGATAAAATTTGTACGCTAAACTCAATTCGCTTAGATTATATCCTGAAGAAGTCCAGGAATGACAGGGATTATCTGACCAATGGGTAAAGAGCGATTATGTTCCCAGCTCGCAAGATTTTTTTATAAAATATATTTTAGTACTGAATTAATACATACATTTTTACATATTAATATAGATATAACGATATGGATTGTATCTATAAGATGAATAAGTACACTGTCATAAAACCAGCAGCAGTACAAACTACGCATTTGCCGCAATCATGCTACTATCAGAAATGAGTAGTCGGTCACTAAACTAAGATTGTAGCTCGGAGAGGGGGAATTCCAAGATGCATCTTGCCATGGGTGCCATTTAATCTAGGATCGATCCTGATTTAGGAAAGTAACTTTCTTCAGAATGTATAGTTAATTAATAAAATTATTAAAATATTATGATGTGTATTTTCGAATAAACAAAACAAATTTCAAATTACAATACAGTACACATAAAAATAATTATTCATGAAATAAATAGCGCGTATGTATGTATTCTTTCGCGGTGATTTCCGTGAGCAATTACGATCTCTGTCATCAGCAAGCTTAAAAGCTTAAGGGAAAGGTGGGGTTATGTTCTGTAAATGATAGAGCGCCTAACCTATGATGGTGATGTATTGTCTCATTTTTGTTCTTTAAATAATCAAAGTGTGAGTAGCGTGGTTTATGTGTGCTTTGCTCAAAACAAACACAAAGAAAGAACATGGGACTGTGTCATGTGAATAGTTTAATGACATTTTGGCGGTGATTCAAAAGAGCTACTGTTAACTGCATTTAAGCATATTATCTACTGAAAGATAATTTCATTCATGATGTAAAGCTTTTCTATAAAAGTTATGATGGGTTGATAACAGATAAGAAAAGTTAATGCTTAGGACCTCCCCCCTCTCTCTCTCTCTCTTTCTGAGAAGTGTTATGTCCGCCAGATGGCGTAATAATGGCGTATAATGTATCAGCTGCTTTTCTCAGAGGTCAATGGCACACATACACACAAGGGGGAGTAGGCACGGGGACAAAATAATAATAATAATAAATAAATAAATAAACTCGGGGGGAGGGGAAGGAACGATAATTCATGTCAAGTCCCCATAAATCAGTGAGCAGGGGCTTCGTCCCCACGATACTTTCATCTTTAGATGTTCGGCTTAAGGTGTGAGATGGTGAAAAAAAAAATACAAACTAGAAAAGGAATAGAGAGAAAGAAAAAATGCAGACAAGTGCGTAGCTGCAAGAGTCCTTGTCAAGTTCGGATTTTAGACAGGTTCCAGTGGGGAGTCCTTTGCCTTTCAAAGCTACCTTACTTTGTGTTCTCGGAGAACTCCGAAAAACGTCTCGTTCAGTGACAAACAAGACATTGCAGAACTTTTCGAAGGTCGTTTCAAAAATAGACAGGTGGGCGGGAGGTGAAATATTTTGGCTTTGCTCTAAGTGGAGAAAACATCGCATCACGACAACTCTACATTATACATATTGGATATTCTCTGGCATATCACCACTCTGTATATTTCGCTGTTAAACAACCATCTTGCTCTTGACACCAAAAGAGATCTTGTGCTTTGAATTCATCGGAATTTGAATACGAAGATTCTGTTCCCTACCCGGTACTAAAATTGGCAAGTGAAAGGAAAGTAAAAACTTTGAAATAGTCACGAATTTGAATTAACCTAAATTAACTGCAGTTTTTATGGAGTACGCAAAGAATCAGGGACGGACATGAAGAAATAAATACCATGTATTGCAATGCTGTTTTAACTCCAGTTCTTAAAAATGAAAGAAAACTATTTAAAAAAATTATTATTATTTTAATCACATAACCTTTTATTTCTAATTGCATAACATCAGAAAGTAGTTAAATTGTGACAATCTTAAGGCTTCTGAAAAAGAAACACAGTTAAAGCCAATCATGGGGATACGAACATTTGACGAAGTAAGAAAAAAGAAACATTTTTCTTTGCACTGACAGTGGTTTTCCTATAAGCTTTACAAAAAACTTTACAAAAAAATCGAACTTTACAAAAAAATAGCTAAGAATAACTTAAAATGGCTCTGATTTTTCTATTATTGATTATTTAGTACAACTGGCGTACTTGCACTAATGACCAATGCCCGGGTAAAGCTAGCAAAAGTGTGGTAAAGCTAATTATGCATGCTCCTCTGCCAATCAAGCGATTACCACCAGACTGTATCAAACTGGATCGAACTTTAGAGTCGAGACTAAACCGAAGACACACACAACACGCACCTTAAAATATATACACTATTCTACATGTACTGGGACTCTAAATACAGCTAATTCTTTGTTTCAAAAGGAAACGGGGACGTCCAACCTTTTTTTTTTTTTTTTTGACGAGGGACCAAAATCGATAAAATGTAGAAGGTCACAGGCCACAGGCCGAATGGGTTCTCGCGGAAAGTTGGCCGCAAGAAGAACAGTTCCTTATCACTTCCCGTTTTTCTAAACAGACTTGATTATCATCTTTTTCATAGAGTTTATTTTTATTTTTTATTACATTTAACAGTTAAACACGAAAATCTAACAATCACTAGACAACGAATTTTAAAGTTTTTTATGCTCTCGAAATATGGTAGATCTCACGGATTTCAACGAGTCGAATCAAAATTTCAAGTCAGAATTTGCAGTACATCAGTTTTAATTTTAAGCGTAACCTGCATTCTTTTGGAGAGGAATACCTGTTACGCTAAAAATATAAATTGCGAAACTGCAAATTGTGACACGCCAGTTTTAAACTCGGGTGATCCATAACACAAGGATGCATGCCTACATGGCAGCGGATCGCACAGTGTGAAGGAATGGGCCGCAGGTTGGACACCCCTGAATTACGACGTCTTCTAGAGCTCAGTTGTGTTTCAAAGTTTTTAAATGGATTCATATTTGGTTTCTGGATGGTCACTGCCATACCATTCTCTTCAAACTGTTACTGTACTTCTTTGTGACGCGGAGCATTGTCATGCTGATCAAATACGGCCCCTCCAAAATCATTTGTGTAGGTAAGGCAGGATTGTTCAGAATATCAATACAGAGAGATACAGAAGACCAGTAGCCGAGAAGGCCACCTCCGTAGCCAGGTGGGCAGGAGCAGCAGTGCACAGCACCCGCTTCTTGATTAGATCGGGGTTCGAGTCCGTGACGACCAAATACGGAGGATGCGGAAAGGTCAGGAAATGACCACCGCATATCCCCGGAGCAATATGGCCTTAGTTGCTAATGCTCCTAAAAAAAAAACCAAAAATAACAAAAAAGTAGCCGAGTGGTCAAATTAGATGCTATAGCAACTCATCCAGTGGACCAAGTCCAAACCACGTAAAAGAGGCCATTCCATCTCACCATCAGCAACTAACTTCATTATTGGTAAAATACAATCGGACGGAACTTCGGGTGAGTACAACTGATTCCTAGCCTCTGTAGCGATTCATCATTCCACATCACGTTCTGCCACTGCTGTAATGTCCAATGCTACCGTTCTCTGTACAAGGACAGACAGTGATGCGTACTGTTGGGAAAGAGCTTCAACTTACGAACAGCTATGCGATCATGTTAGCCAATCATATGAAGTGTTTTTGCGATGATTGTATCCCTCTTCTATAAACAGTTTCTCAAGTCGGCTCATTTAGGGTAACTTTGAGATTTCCTATCGTATTCATTTCAACTGTTGACATGCTCTGGAGGTCGTTAATGGTGGTCCACCTCGCTTGGGGATGAATGGTCGCATTAACATTTACTTTCTATCTTCACTGGCGCACAATGTTTCCAACTGTTGATTCTGGGTGTCCCATTTTCCGTTGTCTGAAGAATGGACATGTTCGCTATGTGGCACCCTACTATCACACTTCGTGAAAAGGGATCTAGGTTGTTTTCTCGTCTCATTCTGTTCTATCTGCCTGTCACTTGGTATTCATGTTTTATATCCTACTGTTAACTGGTACTGCCATCTGTCACGTAATCTGCAGAATTAACGTTCACTCCCCAGGTTGAGGTGTCCCGATACATGGTGGAGGATAGCCTATACCAGTGGTTTTCGACCTTTTTTAATAACGACGCCCCTAAGTAATTTATTTTATTTTGTGGCGCCCCTACTCAATTTTTTGCCTGTTATATCTGATTCTCTCTCTTATATATATATATATATATATATATATATATATATATATATATATGAGAGAGAGAGAGAGAGAGAGAGAGAGAGAGAGAAAGATTGTATTTAAATTGGTGTCAAATATTCTACGGGCATATTCCCACCGACCAAATATTAAAAAAAGTTCTTATAAACATGGACATTAAACATTAAAAAAAGTTCAAATAATCATATAAAAAAGTTCATAAAAAGTTCATGTTCATATAAACATATATCATGTAAATACGATAGTAGTAGAGACTCCACCGCTCAGCGGAAAAGATATCTGCAACGGATAGTAGTGTTTTGCTTTGCTGATTGGCTTTTGCTTTGTTGTTTACAAACGTTAGTTAGTTGTGGAAGATACTGTAGATTACTTCGGATTAAAGAAATCGTAAAGAAATGTATTCGGTGAGTGAAATGGCAGAGATGCACTAACTTATGGTCTTTCAGATGGGAATGCATTAAGAGCACGTGAACTTTATTCTGAAAGGTATCCCGACAGACGTTTACCCTGTCCAAGAACATTCACACGAATCCACCAACGTTTGCGAGAGACAGGCTCATTTGAAAGATCTTTTGATACTGGAAGACAAAGAGAGGTACGAAATGCTGACCTTGAAGAACGAGTTCTTCGTAATGTGGACAAAAATTCATCAGATCGTACAAAAAGAATTGCAGTAAGGGAAGGAGTTAGTCATACGACTATTTTAAATATTCTCCATACTGAGGCAGATTTTGTGCCACGAAGAACATTGTGCCAACGCATTCAACAAAAGTGTGCTGTGGTCCTGAATTTCTTGGCATTTATCTTGATCACTGATAAGGCTGGTTTTACACGTGATGGAGTCTTAAACTACGATAACAACCGCATCTGTAGCGATGACAACCCTCATGTAGCGCGACAGGACAAACATCAACATAGTTCAGTCTAAACGTTTGGGCTGGAATCGTGCATGATTTTTTACCTCCGCGTCTGACAGGAGACATTTATCTGCAGTTTCTTGAAAATGAATTGCACCATTGTCCACGATGTCCTCTGGACGACGTCCAGAGGACGATGTACCTCTGGGCGTAGTCCGACAAATGTGGTTCATGCATGATGGCTCACTTTAGTCGGAGTTCGTCAGCATTTGGATGGCCATTTTCCTCAAAATGGATTGGTCGCGGGGGATCCATTGATCCTGATCGATCACCAGATTTGAACCCAATTGATTTTTATCTCTGGGGACATTTAAAGTCCATTGTTTACGCAACTCCTGTGCCTGCTGTTGACGTTTTAAGAGAGCGTATTGTAAATGGACGTGAGCAAATACGTAACACCCCAGGTGTTGTTATTTGGTTTTTAGGAGCATTAGCAACTAAGGCCATATTGCTCCGGGGATATGCGGTGGTCATTCCTGACCTTTCCGCATCCTCCGTATTTGGTGGTCACGGGGTCGAACCCCGGTCTAATCAAGAAGTGTGTGCTACGCACTGCTGCTCCTGCCCACGGAGGCGCCTCACCCCAGGTGTATTCAACAGAGTACGACAAAGCATGCAACGCAGGCTCAGAGGATGCATCGAAGCAGGAGGAGACCATTTTGTAACAAAATGATCTGTCTTGTGTTTACTTTGTTTATTTCTATTAAACTTTTGTCTTTTTTAATTTCATTACTTGTTCTGTTGGATTGCTTATTAACGGTTTGATATTGTTAAACAATAAAATTCCACCTACCTCAGAAACTAAGCGTTTCTAGACCCATGTTTATAGGAACTTTTTTTAATGTTTGGTCAATGGGAATACGTCCCTAGAATATTTGACACCAATTTAAATACACCCTGTATATGTATATATATATATATATATATATAGTTATTACAATATACTGTATGTAACTATAAACCAAATTACAATTCATAATACAATTTACACCGATGAGCCAAAACATTATGACCAGCGAGTCGTTATGCAAATTGAAGCAACTGCAGGTGAACTACAGCGCGTGCGCGGGTCGGGACACGGTATAAAAACACCTGATACTGAGCTGATACTACATTGTTACTCTTGTTCTTCAGATGGGGAAGGCAGCGGATATAAGCGAGTTTGACAAAGGCCAAACTGTAATGGCCAGACGAGAGGGTCAGAGCATATCTAAAAAAAATACCAAACTATTATATTTAGGCCACCCGAATAATTAAATTCATCATCCGTGCTGTGTCTTATGTCTGTTAATGGCGTGTGTTCCATGGTCGATTTGTCTGTTTTCTGGACGAAAAACCCCAGTTTCTTTGGGGGGGGGGAACCTTGATATCTACGCCTGAGACCAATTAACTCAGCCACGGAGTGAAAAAAGCCCATTACAGTTCCTTGCGCCATCGACAGGATTCGAACCCGGGCCTTTTCCACCAGGTGTGGGGAGGACGGTGACGATACCACTGTGCTACACGCGCAGACATGAGCATATCCAAAACGGCATGGCTGGTGGAATGCTCACGGTCAGCCGTGGTCAGTACTTACCGAAAGTGGTCCGAGGAGGGAAAACTATTAACCGCAGGTGAGGTGTTGGACGACCACGGCTCGTCGATGCTCGAAGTGAGCGAAAATCTCCCGGATGCCGTGGCAACAAAAGGGTGACTGTGGCGCAACTAGCTGGTAATCGGAATGCTGGTGACGGGAGTAATGTGTCACAACACACAGTGCATCAAACCCTGCTGAAAATGGGGCTGCGTAGCCGCAGGCCGCTCCAAGTGCCCATGCTAACCACGGTTCACTGGCGACAGCGCCTACAATGGACAAGCAAGCATCGAAACTGGACGTTGAGTGACTGGAAGAAGGTCGTCTGGTCCGATGAATCACGTTTCCAGTTGCACCATGTGGACTGACGCGAGGAACTTTAGTGGGCTTTTTTCAGTCCGTGGCCGAGTTAGTCGGTCTCAGGCGTAGATAGCAAAGTTTTTACCCCAGAAACTGGGGTTTTTTTCGTGCAGCAAACAGGTAAATCGACCAGACAACACGCGCAATTTACAGGGAAAATAAATATGAGAATATGTAATCATTTACAGGGTACCCTAATATCATAATTTATTTATTTATTTTTTTATTTTTTGCACCATGTAGACGGCCGGATACGTGTGCATAGTTTACCTGGGACAGTGCTGGCGCCTGGATGCACCGTGGGATGAAAGCCAGTGGCGGCGGTGTCATCTTTGGGCGATGTTCTGCTGGGATACCCTGGGTTCAGTCATCCATGTGCTGGGCACTATGACGTCTATCACCTACCTAAATGCCATTGCAGCCCTTGTAAAACACTGTACACATTCCACAGCAGTCTATAAGATGTGTGGATTTTGTGGATTTTGAAGGGGCCTTTGATACCCTTTGGTGGGAGAGTTCCCTCAGGTCCCTTACTGGCAAACTGCAATCAATATCTGTACAAAGTCATAAGATCCTACTTCAGTAACAGATCAATTCAGGTCACTGCCCAACACCTGTCATATTCAAAATTTGACACATTTCAGTCTTAATTTATATTATCTTTCATAGGCATCTTTCATATTGTGGAGTTATATTTCGTAACTGTTCCGTCATCACTGCATCACTAGGGTACCTACCCACCCACCGAAGAAGGGCCAAATAGCCCTGAAACGGTGCCGTCTGGGTGGTGGTATCCGCTGAGAATAAGTAACAACAATTTTCTCTTTTTGATGAAGCGTTACTTATTCGAAGTAGCGCAATATCATGGCAACTCGTTGTGAAGGTATTCAGAATATGAGATATAACTTAAATGATGCCGCCTTTGCATATTTGTGTTAATTCAGAGTTTAGCTGCGTACTAATATGATGCGTTTGCACTAACTTGTACGTTGTCTAAATCTCTCGCAGCCTGATGCTAAAGCCCTTAACACATTTCAGTTTCATTCAAAATTTATAAACAGAAGAAGTTTCCCACAGGGGTCAGTGCTAGGACCACTCCTTTGGAACTCCGTACTTGACCAGTGGCTCACCAGAAGCTTTGATAACTGCGTAAATTTCGCCTATGCAGACGACTTGGTTATTTGCACTGCAGGAAGATCGAGGAGAACCTTTAAGGACCGAGCAAAGATTGTCCTGGATGACCCGGTAAGCTGGACCCTCGCAAATAAATTAAAAATATCAAACACAAAAACAATGTTAATGATCTTTAAAAACATGTTGGATTACCGCAGACCTCCTAAAGTGCTTATTCAGGGGAAGCAAATTCCATATGTGGCACAAACTAAACACCTTGGCATAATATTGGACGACAGTCTCAGTTTCCAACCACACGTGAACAGTTCAGCAAACAAAACCAAAGCCTTCACTGCAGCCGTCATCAGGATCTCCCGTTCGAACTGGGGTCTCACCAAAAGAACCCTATCTCTCTACTATAAAGCTGTGTTCTTGCCAATTGTCTCCTTTGCTGCTGGGGTCTGGCTCCATAGGGTCACTAACAGTAAAATCCGGGCCAAACTCCTTTCCATGCTGCTTGAGACACACCGAGTACCAAACACAACCTCAACTAATGCATTGCAGGTTCAATCAGGGGCCCTTTCCCTGGACCGATATATAGCTTATAGAGGCTTCATCTGCAAACACAAAAATGGCCTACCAACCTCACTCCTTGGAATAGACTGCAATCCTGCTACAAATATCAAACGGGAAAAAATAAACCTATGGAATAAACTCCTCTCCCTTTGACAGGTTCGATGGGATGAAAGTCCCACTGGAGAGGTCACCAGACTTTTTATCCCGGATGTCACCTTTGCCATGAATAAGCCGCATTATAATTGGTCTACCCATCCATGAGCACATCCTACATTCTAACAAGACATGGTGCTCTTAAAGCGAAACTGTTCCAATTCGGACTGGCGACAAATCCTCATTGCTCCTGTGGGGAAGAGGAATCCTGGAACCACATCCTATTGTCCTGTCCGAACTACGAAGAACAACGGACAACACTTAAAAATAAGGTTCAGAACATCTCAGAAGTTAATCTTAAAGCCTTAATTGAAAATGAGACTAACCTTCAAATCTTCACCAACGACGTCTTCAGCAGAAGAATGCAGATGCTTCATCACACTGGATAATTCAACAAGCTCTTCCTGAGCAGTTCCCGATATGTTCAGAGATGTCAACCACTGGTGTGTGGTTTTTTTTAAATAAATTATTAATTTATTTATTATTTTATTTTTATTATTTTTTTTTCTTTCTGCTGGTACTCAGGACTGGGCATCCTGAGTACTGGATTGCTGGCATCCACTGGTATTGCACTATCTCCAGTGGATGCGGAATTTTAGCGCACTACTGAGGCGCAGATAGTAGCTTATGTCTGGCTCCACGTACCTTGGGACGGGCATCAGGCCAGCAGTTACTCAAGTGTTGGCTGCTCACATTTCAGGCCCTGATTACAGATTCTGTAGTCAAAACAGAGACAATTTGCGAAGATGGACCCAGGTCCTGGAGCCGCTACAAACAGACCGCATACATAAATGTCACTGAGTGTGCATACATGCATTTCTTTTACTTTTGACTCTTGAGAGTTTTGTCGTGTTTTACGATTTTGTAAGAGAAGCTCCATTTTCTGCTGGAGTTTCTTACATAGGTTCGAATGATTGCAAATAAACAGTGTTTCTGTTTATGTATTTATGTAAATAAATACTACAAAACAAAAATTATATATATATATACATAACATACCTATACAACAAAGCATATCTACCCCCAATTGCAGCATCCATTCTGGAGTCCTTGGCTAACTCAGCCACTCCCCACCCGCCCAACCTGATCCCTGCAACCACAGATCCACCAACTCAGGCGGATTTGCCAGTATCCTCACATCCTGGGGAACAACCAGCTGAGAGTTCAGGGAGTCCTGCTCCCCCCGACGAATCGGCACTGGACAAAACCATAGCTGCTGGCATCCAGCCCTCAAATAGACTAGCCATTCCGGCTCTCCCCAATCCAGTCTTCAGTGACAAACCGGAGGATTCGTCGGGGCTCCACCAGATAGTCTCTGGTGGAACGCTGACGAATACATAAAAACTACATAAAACCTGGTGACCTTCTTGAACCAGGACTCCAATATAGATTCACAAAAACGGCGGGGACCTATGTTTAGGAGCTGTGGGCAAGTCTGAACACAATTACCACAGCGCTCCTTATAGATAATGAGAAACTTCGGGCGATTAACGTGGAGTTGAGGGCCAAGTATAGCTCCGTAGAGAAAGCGATTGATGCCTTCACTTTTCTCTCACTGAACCAACCTGAGAGAGAGTAGCCTGGCCGGAAGTCTGTACCACTGCCCCCTCCCCTATCATATGCGGGAGCAGCAAGAGCCAATCTTCCAGTACCCCCATCAGGACATGGCCCTTCAAACCAGACTAAGCAAAAGGAACAACACAAAGAACAGCACCTCCTTCTCCTTCGGGCCAATGAAAGATAAAACCTGAAGACCAGTGGGGATGTCAGAGACCTGGTGTAAAAAACACTACGCAGCGACTTTAGGCATGTGAAGATAAAAACACTGAGACCCATCAAAAACCGTGGGTTTATCTTGGAGATCTCTTCCAAGGAGGATCTAGAACGTATCTCTTCGGCAGGCTCCCTCCAGTCTGTAGGAGTGATGGCGAGTCTGCCTAGGTTGGCAAATCCTACAATTTTGGTCTATGACATCGCATGGCTGGTACACCTACAATGAAAGCAACGCGGAGATGGGGGAAACCCCTAGTGCCGTTAGACATCAATACCCTTTACACTTTACTTTATACTTTACAGTAGTAGGGAGGACCTGTGCTACAAAAACTTGGAGAGCCATGGGGTAACTCTCGAGGAGGTTAAGAGCGAAACCACTTTGTGCTTCACGATAAAGGCTAAAGGAACCACCACTAACCACCAAGTCATCCCGTTCTCTCCTAGAGTCCATAAGATGGTAACGTCCATGGACAGGCTATACTTTGGGTAGAGTGCCCACAAATTTCTGAATAAGTGCTCCTCTGCCTGGGGTATGTCCACCCGTCACAGCACTGCACACATGCATCCCCTAATGGGCACCGTGCGTGCAGCAGCCATGTCCAGGCGGAGTGTCCTAATCGTGACCAGGACCCAAGTTGTTGTGCAAATTGTAAGAGGAGACGGCAGGATCACGTAGATTCAGTCCGGAACACCAAATGTCCGGAATACCAAAGAACTCTAGAACAAGTACGACTAAGGACCGCGGATGATTAGGAACTTCAAAACAATAAACCAACGAGTTAAAATCCCTCAGCAAGTCCCCAGACAAGCGCCCGCTACGGGCGGACCATTCTGCAGCGGGCATCTCAAGGTAATGCAGATCAACGGGCATAGGTCCAGGACGGTTGCAGATGAGAATAGGAGAGAAGCAGAGGACCACGCAATTGACATAATCAAGATACAAGAACCGTATGCTACTAGAATCCAGCAGAACAGCATGTCCAAAATAATAGGATTCCCTATTCACACCAAAGTAATCCGATCCCCATCACAAGACCGTAAATCATGTATAGTGGGGATGGACTAGGATATCGATATCCTGGTAGTACAGGGCCTCTCTAATAAATTTGCAGCATGCATAGAAGTGAACTACTTCTCCCTCTCTATTTAATACATCTCCCTTTAATGCCCACCCTCCCAAGTGGGCATTAGATGGGTCATTAAACTAACCAGAGTTTACACTGGACTTCCTAGGCCAATGGGCAGTCCTGGTTGCTTCTGATGTCAATGCAAAATCTCCCATCTGCCATAGTACGACTACTGATTCCCGTGGCCTACTCTTGGAGGTCGTTATAGCAACCCGAAACCTCATTGTACACAATCAACCCGGCAACTTGATAACGTATAGCAGCTCAACTGGGCAATCAAATATAGACATAACAGCAACCACAAACAATCTACAAGTCAAAATCAGTAATTGGACCAAAATTTGCGAATTGGACCTTGAGTGACCACAGGGTCATCCTCTTTCACATCAATCTCCAAGGCGCCTCCGTAGCCAGGTGGGAAGGAGCAGCAGTGCGTAGCACATGCTTCTTGATTAAACCGGGGTTTGAGCCCGTCACCACCAAATACGGAGGATGCGGAAAGGTCAGGGAATGACCACCGCATATTCCGGAGCAATATGGCCTTAGTTGCTAATACTCCTAAAAACCAAATAACAAGCAAATAACAAACATCAATCTCCACCACTGCACTAAATCCCTGATTTCATCAGGTTTTCCCTTAGGAAGGTGGACTGGCAACTTTTTGACAGATCCATTAAGGAGGGTTTCCTGGAACCCGAGATCGAACTCTTTCACACTGCTCACTCCTGATGAGTTAGGAACAAACATTCAAAACGCAATTATCAGAGCATCCTACAGATCAACCAGAAAGAGGAAATTCTCCCCCAAAGTCTGTACTTGGTGGAACGTTCAGTTCACAAACTTGTGTGGAGAGGTTCACAGAGCCAGAAAGCAAAGCCATCGGGACTAGCGCCCCTAGATGTGAGGCGATCCACACAGATTATATCCACAAAAAAATCAGTATACCAAAGCCACTAGGAAAAGAGAAATTTGGAAGAAGTTCGTCCAGGAATCAGGCAACGCTAACCTATGGGGACTATTCTACAAAGTAGCAAGAAATAAGATCTACTCCACAGAGGTATACAAGTCAATCCAAACAGACCAAGGAGAGACAAGCTGGAAAGACTCAATAAACGCTATCCTAGACAAGCTTTTCTCCTCGGATAACCCAACCGAGGACCATCCGGAGCACAGAATAATCAAGAAGAGAAATGCAACCTACCCACCACAACAGGCAGAATCTTTTACACTACAAGAACTCGAAGGTGTGATGAAGAAAATCAACATCAAGAAGTGTCCAGGAATGGATCTGGTTGAAAGTGCCTTCATCAGGTATTTTTAAACTAAGACCAAAAATCCTACTGACACTCTATAACAAATGCTTAAGCCATTCCACATTCTTCAAAGCTTGGAAAATTGCCCTGATCCGCTTGATACCTAAACTAAACAAGTTGCCAACAGATCCTAAATCCGTAAGACCCATTGCCCTGCTAGCCAACTTGGCAAAAATATTTGAGAGGCTAATTGCCCTTAGAGTTACAACCTGTTCCAGACACAGGATATGATTTCTCCATCACAGTATGGATTTACACCGGGGCGGTCCTGCGAGGATGCCCTATCAGATCTGGTCTCACATATCAAAACATCCGCTTCTAAATATGAACTGGCAATTTACATCGACTTTGAGGAGGCCTTTGATCGAGTGTGGTGGGAGAGCTCTCTAGAGCGCCTCCGAGTTGCTGACTGCCCAGCCAATCTCTACTGGCTCCTCAGAAACTGCTTCGCAGATAGGCATATCAAAGTCAAATCCAAACATCAATCAATCAATAGAAACGTCACCAGGGGACGTCCTCAAGGATCTGTACTATGACCCCTAATATGGAACATTTTATTGCAGGACTAATTGAAAAACTCATTTGACAATTCTAAAATCATAGCTTTTGCTGTCGACCTGACACTGGTAGTTGCTAGACAATTCAGGGCCAAGCTGAAGGTTAATGCACAGAGAATCCTTGATAACCTAACAGATTGGACAAAGAAGAACAAACTCCAGATCAATCCCTTGAAAAGAAATATGATGTTTTTAATTCGAGCCTTGACCTCAGAAGGTCCACCCCAGGTCAAAATTTCCAGAGTCCGGCTGCCGTTGGTAACACAAACCAGTCCTTGGAGTCATTATCGACCATAAGCTCTCATTCCTCCAACATCTTCAACACCTGTCTGTAAAAATCAAAAACTTTTCAGCTTCCATCGTCAGAATCTCTCGGAACGACTGGGGACTATCCAGACTAACAATACTCTTCTATTATAAAACAGTTTTTCTACCCATTGTTACCTTTGCAGCCGGGGCCTGGTGCCACAGGGCGACCAATGTCAAAACGAGAGAGAGAGAGACTTTGTCATTTGTCATTTGATTTTTAGAAGCATTAGCAACTAAGGCCATATTGCTCGGGGATATGCGGTGGTCATTCCCTGACCTTTCCGCATCCTCTGTATTTGGTGGTGACGGGCTCGAACCCCGGTCTAATCAAGAAGTGTGTGTTACGTACTGCTGCTCCTTCCCACCTGGCTATGGAGGCGCCGAGAGAGAGAGAGAGAGAGAGAGAGAGAGAAACTAAATTCAATACAGAGATCCATGCTGCTGTCCATTCACCGCATCTGCAGAACTTTTTCAACCGCAGCCGTACAAGTAATTGCGGAGGCACTGCCTCTTGATCTGCACCCCATTTTTCGAGGACTTTGCTACCGAATTAAGAAGAGAATCCTTATCACACTGCTAGCGATAAGTATCGACCTGGACGCTGACACCAAGAAAGAAAGAACTCGATGCTACACAGAGCTTATCACGAGGTGGCAAGAGCGATGGGATGCTTCAACGACCGGAGCTGTTATGCGAAGGTTCCTTCCTCCCTGATGTGAAGTTCACAACAACCAGAACAGTGAACTCATGGTTTTCACTGTCCCTTGGAGCTTCATTTTTAGCGACAGGACACGGAGCAATAAACTCAAAACTTCACCAACTTTGTCTACTTAACACGGATCGATGTTAATGCGGGGGACGTGAGAACTGGCAGCACATAATCTTCACATGCCCAGAGTATTGTGGTCATAGAACGGCTATTTAGAGTTTCCCAATCTCACCCCGGACACACTTGAACCACTACTTCTAACTTCACAAACACTTGTAGCATTCCAGACGTTTTCTAAAGATGTCTTCACGAAAAGAAAAACGCTTTACCTGGCACCGAATATCAATAACCAAGAAGACACTAATCACTGAAGAAGTAGTCGGAGCATGTTATGGCCCTCTTGCCACACTAAACACTTTTTTTCTTTTTTTTCGCGCTGTGCCATGAACTGGGGCTCCCCAATCTGGACAGCCATATTATCTCTCTCTCTCTCTCTCTCTCTCTCTCTCTCTCTCTCTCTCTCTCTCTCTCTCTCTCTCTCTCTCTCTCTCTAACACTAAACCCTGGTACGGGACCCTCTAGGCTGAGAGGTCCCCTCCTCTCTCTCAACCTACCCCCTTTTTCCTTTTCATCCAGTAAGTAATTCCTCCCTCGTGGGAGGACGAGCTAGTAGCAAGGGAGGCCTTGCCTTCCTGCGGCTAGGGACAAGTACCTGGAAGCGGTTGTCCTGGTGATTGCGGTTTCTGGGTAGCCAAAAGGCCAAAACACAACATTACACTACAGACCACACACATAAGTTCACTAACAAAATTTTCTGTCCAATCACTTTCTCCCGAGTGGGGATGAAAAACTTTTTTTTTTTCCTCTTATTATCGTTTTTTTTTTTTTCCTTGTTCACTACACACATATGGCCTAACCTTAGCAGAGTCTGTAAAAACGAACAGCGCAAAGAGGCGAAGATGAACTTTGTTCTAGGAGCCACTACATAAAACACATACATACATACCTAAACATGAAACCCCCCATGCAAGGACTCAGAGAAATGACTGCAGCACATTGCTGCCACCTGGCCATATGGCGATCTGGGCTGCACACCTTGACCAGCCTGCTTTCACTCCTATTCCTTGGCAGGAGGGAAGACGGTTCGCCGTCTTTTCTCCCTCCTGCCACCCCTCTTTCCCTCTTCCGCACTGACTGCAGGTGCCATCTACCCTGTCGGCCCCTTACTTCTCTTTCTTCCCCCCAGCCTCCAGTCTCCCTACCCTTCTCTTGACTATACACCGCGACAATCCCGCACATCCAAATTTAAATTAACACTAAAATTATTGCCCAATCCGTTAGGCCTCTAGAACTTGTCACCTTAGCGTACAACCCCCCCCCCCCACGGTCATTTTAATACCACCGCAACTATCATTTTTTTTTTTTTTTTTTTTAGGACCCAGCCGCTGAAATCACAGGAAATTAGGCGGTGGGACCTGCCAGAGTACAATAAATTACAGGGTACACCTGGCCAGCCTACTTGTTGGCATAGTACGGGCAACGTCGGGTTCCATCAGGGGTCCGATGGCCAATAGGACAATAGGCACAACATACTACACAACACATGATCCACACACTTTTAAATCTCTAGCCTTGACAGTACTGTCCCTCGATACAGCGAACACTCGCGGAGATGGGAGAAATCCCTGGTGCCGTTTGACCCTCAACGTACTTTGTATCTAAACATCATTGCTGACCATGTACACCCTTTCATGGCAACGGTCTTCCCCTCTGGCGGTGCCGTCTTTCAGCAAGATAATGCGCCATGCCACACCGCCCGGATTGTTCAAGACATGAGGAAGACTTCAAGGTATTGCCCTGGCCCCTAAATTCCCCAGACATAAATCCCATCGAGCATCTGTGGTTTGTGTTGGAAGAGCAACTCTGATCTACGGCGTCTCAATCACGGACCTTACAGGAGTTAAAGGATCTGTTGGTTACGTGTTGGAACCAGATACCACAAGACACATTTAGAAATCTTACAGCGTCCATGCCTCGCCGGGTACGAGTTGTGTTGACTGCACTTGGAGGACCAACATCATATTAGGTAGATGGTCATAATGTATTGGCTCATCGGTATATATATATATATATATAAAATTTTATTCTTTATATAGAAGTACTAAATAAACATAAATTATAGATCATCACAAAATTAAAAATATACCGTACACCTTGTTATAATGAAATAAATATATAAATTTTAAAAATAAGTTTAAGTAACTTAAACCCAAATTACATGGCACCCCTGGAATGTTGTTGCGGCACTCTGTTGGCCGCGGCATCCCTGTTGAAAACCACTGGCCTATACCATTTCGAGAATACGTACAAATGATGCTTCTGGTTACTATGATCTGGTTACTTCTGGTGTTCAAATAAAGTGAATCACCCTTTAAAATTGTAACTGTCGTCCGAATAACGTAAGTCATCATCATCATCAGCCATTTTCAATCCACTGCAGGATGAAGGCCTCTCCAGCAACTTTTCGGTTCCTTCTGTTTTGTGCAATGGCCATCCATTTACTACCCACAAACTCGTGAATTTCGTCTGTCCATCTCCGTCGTTGTCTTCCAGGTTTTCTTCTAGCTCCTCTTGGGTACAATTCTGTTATTTTCTTAGTCCATCTGTCATCGTGTCTTCGAGCTATGTGTCCTGCCCAAGACCATTTTAGTTAAGAAGAGAAACACATGCCTAATCCATGTGTTTCTCTTCTTATCTAACAGTCTAAATCCCAATATAATTCGTTCCATTCTTCGCTGTGTAGTTCTCAGCTTCTCTTCCATTCTTTTGGTGAGTGCCCAAGTTTCACTTCCATAAGTCATGGTCGGGAGTATACATTGGTTCATTATTTTACGTTTCAGACAAATTGGGATATTGCTCCTCAGTATGTGACTATATTTCCTGAATGCTATTCATTCAAAATTTATTCTTCTCTTGACTTCCAGCCATTTATCATTCTTACAGCTAATCACTTGTCCCAGATAAGTACATAACTCCACCTTTTCAATTACTGCTCCTTCAATCATTATATCCCTTTCTGTGGCATACTTGTTCATCATCACTTTTGTTTTAGATTTTGTTTTAGATTAAGATTTTCCTCTAATTCTTTGGGATCGTGGCTTATGACCACAATGTCATCTGCAAATCGTAAATGGTTTAGGTACTCTCCATTCACACTGACTTCTTTCTGCGACCAGTCTAATCTTCTGAAAGCTTCCTCAAGGGCAGCAGTAAACAACTTCGGAGATATGTCTACTTGTTGAACTCCTTTCTCAATTTTAAATTTGCTACTATCTTTGTCTAGTCTAATAAAGGAGGTAGCATTCTCATATATTTTCTTCAAGATCATGATATATGGGGTATCTATGTCTTGTCTTTCCAGTGCCTGAAACATTGCCTTATGCTGTAGGGAGTCAAATGCCTTTTCATAATCCACAAATGCCAGACATAATGGTGTTTTATATTCATTTGCTTTCTCCATTTGCTGTGACATTACATGAAGGTGATCCATAGTTGAGAATCCTGTCCTTAAAGCCAGCTTGCTCTTTCGATTATTTCTCATCAAGTATTCTTTCTAATCTGTTACTAATGACCCTTGTGAACAACTTGTAGATGTGGGATAACAAGCTAATTGGTCTATAATTTCCAATTTCTGATTTATCTCCTTTCTTATGCAGCAAAACTATGATTGCATTATTCCACTCCTTAGGCAACACATTTTCTAATGAATTTTGTGAAGAGTCTTGCCAGTTTTTGTGTCATGTCTCTTCCTCCCAATTTTAACAACTGTACAGTTACTTCATTCCCCTGGGCTTTCTGATTCTTCATTTTATTCAACACATGTTCTACCTCATCAGGAAGGATATCAGGTATGTTGTATGTGTTACTAATTTGTGATCCATCTTCCCCACTGTTGGCATCATTCCCTCACTCCTTATATAACTCTTTATAGTAGTTTTCTGCTATTTGAATTATGCCTTATATTTATAATTATGATTTATAAGTACACCATTGCATAAGTATATGGCAATATTTCATCAAATAAGATTGACAAGCGTAGGTGATGACGTAATATTGCATCAGCTGTTACTTTCAGCTATATAAGCACGCTCTGCAAGAGTTGCGGTCATTCCTTGCTTGTGTCAGAATGGCGAGTTACGTGCAGTTGACACCACGAAGAAAGAGTGCTATTGTTGCTTTACGTGAGGAAGGATGTTCTTCCCATCATATTGCTTATAGAGTAATCAGTCGACAGTGAGTAGATTTTTTTCCAAACTCAAGAATACTGGATTCTGCTGATAGGAAAAAAAGAACCGACGCAAACGAGTCTCTACGCCAAAACAGGACCGCGTTTTGAAGCGCTTATGCCTATAAACCGTAAAGCTTCTTCGTCTGAGCTGAAAAGAACATACAGGAGTTGTAGCAAGTGCAGTAACAGTCAGAAGACACCTCTTCAAAAATGGACTTGTAGCCCGTCGTCCTAAGAAGCCACTCCTCACACAAAAAATGAAAAGGCCGGATTAATTTGCTGTAAGGAGCATGTCAAATGGACCCCCGAGCAGTGAAAGTCAGTTATTTTCTTGGATGAGAAGAAATTCAACCTGCACGGCTCTGATGGGAGACAAACGATTCGCCATAGACGTGGTTAATAATACCATCCAGATTGTATGGTGTCTACAGTGAAATTCCCTACCAGCCAAAGGATATGGGGATGCATTTCGTATCGCGGAGTAGGTCACCTGCAGGTTATAAAAGGTTCCGTAAATGCCAGTGGATACCTGGCTATATTGAAAGGCAAATTTCTGCCAACCGTTAGAGACTATTTCAACCTGCCAAGTAACTGCATCTTTCAGGACAACTCTGCTATTTGTCATCGAGCGAAAAGTGTAAGTAGACACTTCTGTAGTTACTTTAATTTCATTTCTGCATTAGAGGTTCGACAGTAATGTGTTTACATTTGTTACAGGTGAAAAAATGGTTGGAAGGACGGTCCAATACAACTCTTAGCTGGCCAGGAAACAGCCCGAACTCGAATCGTAGAGAACTGTTGGCATCGTGTGGAATCTGCAGTTGCCAGAAAGAAACCAAAAGACCCTTCGTGGACTTCATAATTCGTGTTTGTAACCACGAACTGTCAGTTGATTATCTTCAGAATTTGATCTTGTCAATGCCCCGACGACGTGCAGCTGTCATCAGGGCCAGAGATGGCTCAACTAAATATTAGTTTGCACCTGGTGAACTTTTCAATTTGTTTTTCATTTAAAATGATAAACTGAAGCAAACTGAGGGCTTCTGATAACATTTCAGCTATAATTAGTCGTATTTACCAAAACTGTTGTATAAAGGTTGCAAATGCTCATTTTGGAATATTTTGAGAGCACCTGTCAAATATTACTTAGCTTTGCCTTAACTATTAATAAATAGCTTTTGTTTATATTTCTATTTGTGATGCTAGCTATTAATGTAACATACCATCGCGAAAAAGGGTTAGAAATGTGAAATTCCTAGGTGATGCACTTTCTTTAAACACGAGTGTATATGTACAGACACGTGGCTATACGAGCAAAGCGTATAGTCTCGTTCCTGCTGTATCTTATACAAGTGGTCTGCATTTTCGATTCCGATGCGCTGTGAGGCTTTGCACCTGAAGAACTGAAATCCAGTAGTTACTTATAAATTGGGAGGGAGGACTTAAGTGTTTCAGGACGAAGAAGACTTAGGAATTGTGATATACTCAGGTGCGAAATTTACCATGCAGTATAAACAGGGGGCTATGTTTAGAACGTTGTATTCGAGTCAGTAGGCCACATCCAAAAAAGTTACGAAAGGCAATGTTTCGCAGTGGGTTACATTTCAGGTGCGTTCGATTTTTAACTTCTTGAGTAACAGAAATAAAAAAGTAACTTGTTGCCAGCTAATTATTAATTAATTAATAATATATTAAAGTAATTGTTTTCACTTCACTGCACGTACCTCAATATAATACTCGCTCATTTTTTGTACAGTGATATACTTTGCTTATTGCTGTCTATATTTTAATGAAAATAAATTTAACACATATTTCACGCCGTGATTTAATAAATTAAACAAATAGTGCAACACTAATCTCAGATGACGTAGCCCAGTGGTCAGGAGCGAGAGTGCATAGTACGCGTTTCTTGAGCGGACCGGGTTCAAGCCCGTGTCTACTAAAAACAATAAATATTTGTACTGACTTGGTTGTCGTGCTGGAGTATAAACAGAAAATTTATAATGTACTTTACTCATTTCTTCCAGGAGTTTAATAGCGATTGAAATATAACACCTATTTCACGTTTATGCTGTGATTAGTATAATAAGCAAATGGTAATAAATATACCTTACATTGTTAACCCTTGGCCTTCTGGCTGAAGGGCTTGTACAATAATAATATTCAATTTATCTCGTTGTACAATAAAGAGTGGGCGCGCGCACACACATGTACATACAAGATATATATACAAATTTGTATATATATCTCATTTAATAATTCATGGTTTATGCATTTAGTAAACTGATAACAAAAACGAATCCAAAAAAATTCAACGACTTTTATGCGCTAACCAAGAATATTCCGTTTCTTGCCATCCGCCATATTACCCATTATTCATCCAATCACCACACGACAATAAACATCATATCCGATGCTTCAGATACAATATACTGTATATGGTATACGGATAGCCTCCCTATGAAAAAAAAAAAAAAAAAAAGGAATAATAATAATTACCGTATTTCAATTTGTCCAATTTTAATGAAATTTGGGATGGCTAGACGAAGTTTTCTAAAAGCGCCAAATGAGATAAAGGAAAAAAAAAAAAAATCACTGGGAGTCTAATCGTTAGATGCGAACAAACGGACGGATATGGCGAAGAATAAGAAGCACTTTATACATATACAGGGTGTTTCAAAAATGATGATCAATAATTTAAAGGTGAAAAGTACAGACTAAAATAAGCAAAAAAGTCCCAGTGAAGATTGAGCAGCAAAAACCGTTTTCGAGATAATGCACATTTTCTGTTAAGATCCGCCACTGACTATGGGAGAACTAGTTTAGCAAAAAGATGTCAATCCTTTGCTAAGGGTGATTTTATTAAACATAAGATAATACATTTTTAATTTTTGGTTTCAACACCACAGGATTTTACAGATGCTACATCATGTTCTTTCTAACACCCTTTCCTCAACATCAGGTGTTATGCTTCTGGGCCTACCTGCTCGTACTCCATGTGCGAAGCGCACATGTTCTCTAAGGCGTTGATGTACACTGATGAATGTGGGCTTATTGGGCTGCCTTCGGCGGGTAAATGCTTCTTGGTACAAACGTGCAGCCTTGAGTGCACTGCCGTTGGCTTTACCATACATGAAGTGCATGTCCGCATACTCTTCGTTGCTGTAACCACTTTCCATGTTCACTATCCTTTGACAAGTACTAGTATACCCGCATTAAGAGATGGGAAAGGGAGAGAATGAGCTTAACCTAACCTAACCAAACAAGTCAGTGGAGGATCCCAACTAGAAATGTGCAATATCTCGAAAACGATTCACTTAAGGACCAATGTTTACTAGGCTTATTTTACATATTGTAGTCTGTACAGTTCACCTTTAAATTATTGACCATCACATTTGAAACACCCTATATATGCGAACGCACTTACAAAGGCAGAGCTTCTAGAAAGGATTCAAAGAAAGGCACTAAATCAAATTACTGAAGGGCGCTAATCAAGATCCATATAAAGAGCAGATTAAAAAGTGCGGTCTGTAAAGCTTGGTAACTAGACTTCTTGGGGGTCGGGGTGCCTGACTGAAGTATTTAAGCTCCCGAAGGAGATCAAATGAATGAGAACAGTGTATTTTACCTGGTAGGAAAGACAAGTATCAGGGAACGCAGGGGATCATAGAAAATAACAGAAGGCTGGATCTCGTGAAGTTTTTTATAAAGATCACAGGAAGAAATTAATTATGCAAAAAATGAGTGACTGAAAAAAAAAAATTTTTTTTTCGTAGAAGTCTTGTTTCCGTACATCATCATTCTACTAAGGCGCATTTAGGGCTAGAGCCTCAAGCTGCGAACAAATTTAGACTATGTATATAAAGTGCTTAGCATCATAATACACAGCCATTTCTGAATAAACAGAAAATTTTTAAGGTGGCATCGTTTTAGGTTATATCTCATATTGGCTGTGTATTATGATGCTAAGCACTTTATATACATAGTCTAAATTTGTTCGCAGCTTGAGGCTCTAGCCCTAAATGCGCCTTAGTCTAAATACATCATACACCATCAGGCATCTCTCATATTGTGGAGTTATACTTCATAACTGTTTTTGCCATCATTGCATCACTTGGGTACCTACCCACTCACTGACGAAGGGCCAAATAGCCCTGAAACAGTACTGTCTGGGTGGTGGTACCTATCTGAGAATAAGTAACACTAGTCTTCTCCTTAGGTGAAGCGTTACTTATTCGAAGTAGTGCAATATCATGGCAACTCGTTGTGAAGGCATTCACAATATGAGATATAACCTAAAACGATGCCACCTTAAAAATTTTCTGTTTATTCAGAAATGGCTGTGTATTATGATGCTAAGCACTTTATATACATAGTCTAAATTTGTTCGCAGCTTGAGGCTCTAGCCCTAAATGCGCCTTAGTCTAAATACATCATACACCATCAGGCATCTCTCATATTGTGGAGTTATACTTCATAACTGTTTTTGCCATCATTGCATCACTTGGGTACCTACCCACTCACTGACGAAGGGCCAAATAGCCCTGAAACAGTGCTGCTAGGGGGAGCTTGATGATGTCCGGAGTTTCCGAGAATAGGTAACAGCCTTCTCCACTGGGGAAGCGTTGCCTATTCGAGGAGTTTATGAGTTTTTGAGTGGTGTGAGTTGAAGGAGTTACTGTCCCTTTCATTCTTCTACACTGTTTCTTTTCCTCTTCCACTCCTACTATAACTTTCCCTCTACCTTTTTTGCTTTTCTAAGTCTAATAGGGACAAGTGGATATTCGAGTAGATATTCACATACATACATCAAATAGCCCTGAAACAGTGCTGCTAGGGGGAGCTTGATGATGTCCGGAGTTTCCAAGAATAGGTAACAACAGCCTTCTCCACTGGGGAAGCGTTGCCTATTCGAGGAGTTTATGAGTTTTTGAGTGGTGTGAGTTGAAGGAGTTACTGTCCCTTTCATTCTTCTACACTGTTTCTTTTCCTCTTCCATTCCTCCTATAACTTTCCCTCTACCTTTTTTGCTTTTCTAAGTCTAATAGGGACAAGTGGATATTCGAGTAGATATTCACATTACATACATAAATAGCCCTGAAACAGTGCTGTCTGGGTCGTGGTACCTATCTGAGAATAAGTAACACTAGTCTTCTCCTTAGGTGAAGCGTTACTTATTCGAAGTAGTGCAATATCATGGCAACTCGTTGTGAAGGCATTCACAATATGAGATATAACCTAAAACGATGCCACCTTAAAAATTTTCTGTTTATTCAGAAATGGCTGTGTATTATGATGCTAAGCACTTTATATACGTAATCATCATTCTACGAATGCTACTATCTCGCCATTCTACGAATGCTACTATCTCGCCATTCTACGAATAAATTTGTGCTTTTATAATTTTGTATTTCTTTGAAAATAAATAATGTACTTCAATCTGTGAAATATATTTTTCTAAAGAAACACTGACATTTCTTCGCCTGCATAACTTTTCGCCTTAGTATTAGTATTAGTAATGGCCGCATGATGCAAGAAAGCCTATGGCTTATGCTGCACCAGCCAAAAAAAAAAAAAAAAAAATCCGAACAAAACAATGATAAAAACAAAAAAATTAAAAATAAATTAAAAATAAATAAATAATAATTAATTAATTTAAAAAAAGGAAATTAAACCTATCATCCTATGCGCTTCCCTTACCCGAAAGTACTATCCAGATGACCTTTGAATTTCCCCAAACTGTCGGCCTCTACCACCCATGTAGGCAACATATTCCAGTAATTTACAACTCGCTGGCTAAAATAAAACTTCCTGCAGTCCAATCTAAACATTTCCCCCCGTAACTTGAATTTATGTCCCCTAGTTCTAGCATCATTTATAATCTTGAAAATTTCGTCCTCATTCATTTTACTGATGCCTCTCAGAGCCTTAAACACCTCAATCAAATCTCCTCTGCAACCCACATATTCGAAGTCTTTCTTCATAAGGACGCCCTTTTGCCGATCTCACCAGGCGAGTTACCCTTCTTTGCACCCTTTCAAGAAGCTCGATGTCTTTCTTTAGATGCGGTCTCCATACTTGAACCAGTATTCCAAGTGTGGTCTAACATAAGCCTTATATAATGGGATTATCACGTCCCTATCTATACTTGCAAAAGTTCGATAGATCATCGATAGGGCACCATGGGCCTTCCTTGCAACCTGTTTACAATGCTCAGAGAATTTCATGTCTGACCGTATGGTAACACCCAAGTCCCTTTCCTCAAGTACTGGGTTTAGTTGAACTCCACCAAGTGAATAAGTTATTTTGGGATTACTGTTTCCCAGGTGTAAACCTTTTTTTTTTTTTTTTTTATGTGAACCCCAAACACGAGAGGTATTAGAACCTATAGTACTTAGTACCGTGCTTGGGTTGGAGGTTGAGAAGACGAAAGAAGATATTTGTTGACATTGGACTTGAACTTCTGTAGATTGTAATTTTCAGGAAATACGTATGAAGGAAGGTTGTTCCAGAAAAAACGGCAGTTGAATGAATAAATGAGGAAGATGAAAAGTTGGTTCTGTGGGTTTGAAGTTGGACAGTAAATGGATGTTGGCTGGTGTCGGCACGTGTTCGGACTGTTTTGAGAGAGAGAGTGGGAATTATAGAAGCCAATTCAGAAGAACAGTGCCCATGGAAGTATCTGTAGCAGAGGCAGGCAGCAGAAACAGTGTGTCTATGAGAAAGCGAGTGGAGAAACTCTGTTAGAGATGAATCATTAATTAACCTAACTGCCCTCTTCTGAATGGAATCAAGAAGCCTGAGAGAGGTTTTGGGGGCACCACCCCAGATGTGGGAACAATATTCCATGGCAGGGCGGATTTGCGATTTATACAGAGTGAGCAGCTGTTTGGAAGAAAAGTAATGCCAAGAGCGAAAGAGAAAACCAAGTTTTTAGATGCAGAGGAAGCAATATTTGTAATGTGCTTGTGCCATGGGAGATTAGAAGTCAGGGTAATCCCCAAAAGAGATATATCATTTTGCCTAGAAATCGGAGTGTCACTAAAGATAAGCATAGGAGCAGAAGAATCCTTTTTGCGAGATATAAGACAAGACTGAGTTTTAGAAGGGTTGAAATCAACTAAGTTGTCTTTGCCCCACTGGAGAATTACCTGAAGATCGGCATTTAAGGAATTGGTAGAAGATTTTCGAGAAGTTGAAGTTGATTGAGCAGGACAAGGTTTCTCAAACTGGAAAGTGGAATGCAATGTGCTATCATCGGCAAAACTATGGATAGGATTTCCAGTCAATGGAAGAAGGTCATTGATATACAAGAGGAAAAGAGCGGGGAAAAGAACTGAACCTTGGGGAACACCGGCATTAGTGGAGAAGTTAGAAGACAGAGAGCCATCTACCATCACCTTCAGTGAGCGATCAGAGAGAAAACTGGATAACCAATTACTAAAAACAGTTGGCAAACCATAAGATGGAAGCTTGTTTAGAAGACCTTTATGCCAAACACGATCAAAAGCCTTTGAGATGTCAAGAGCAACTACTTGTGTTTCGCCGAACCTTTCCATTGAATTAGTCCATAAATGGGTAACATAAGCCAGAATATCACCAGTGGATCGACACTGACGGAATCCATACTGGCGATCGTTGATCAGACGGAAGGTTTCTAGGTAGTTTAAGAGTTGGCGGTTAATTGATTTCTCCATTACTTTAGAAAGAGTAGAAGTAATTGCAATGGGACGATAATTGGATGGAAGGGATTTGTCACCCTTTTTAGGAACTCCTCCGTGATGACCTTACACTTTGTTGGATTAAAGCACAGCTGCCATTTTTCTGACCATTCCTGAAGTCTATCTAGGTCTCTCTGAAGAAACTCAGCTTGACAGTGATCATTAACTACTCTACCAATTTTAACATCATCTGCAAATTTAGACATCACGCCCTCTATCCCTTCATCAATGTCGTTTATGAAAATTAAAAACAACAGTGGTCCTAATACTGATCCTTGGGGAACCCCACTTCTTACATCAACCCAATCTGAGGAATTGCCATTTATCACAACCCTCTGCCTCCTGCCCTGAAGCCATCCTTCTATCCATCTAAGGATTTTCCCAGTGATTCCAACCTGTTCCAGCTTATAAAGCAACCGCTCATGTGGGACTGAGTCAAAAGCTTTGCTGAAATCTAAATAAACAATGTCGAAATTATTCCCTAAATCCAGCTCGTGAGTGACCCTTTCGAAATAGCGAACCAGATTTGTTAAACATGACTTTCCCTTTACAAAACCATGCTGAGTATCCTTGAGAATTTCAATTCGATCCAAATGATCCTGAATTCCACCCTTGATCATTGCCTCCATGATTTTCCCTACTAGTGAAGTCAGACTGACAGGTCGATAATTTCCAACTTTACTTTTAGAGCTACCCTTATGTATGGGAGATACATTTGCACTTTTCCAATCCAAGGGAATCTCCCCAGAGTCTAGTGATGCTCGCATAATTAGCCTCAATGGTTCAATGCACTCGCTTGCCGCCTCCCTTAAGATTATAGGGTATATTCCATCAACTCCAGGAGCCTTACTGGCCTGTAGGCTCGAAAGTTTTTTCATTAAATAATCTTGCGAAATTTCAATATCATTAATTACATATTTTTTAACTTCCCTCCCACAATTTCCCATTGCCACAAACGATTTTTCATTTGTAAATATCTTTGCAAAATAACTGTTGTAGCACAGTAAAGCTGGGGTGGATGGAAGTGTCATATCTCTATCTAGAAAAAGAAAACTGTGGATAAGCTGGAGCCGCGTTACAGGTCGATAACTATGATTGAATTTTTTAACGTTTTAAATCAGCTTATTACGTGAAGATGATGGCTCGCTGTTGGCTGCATGAACAAGATTTCTTTTCATAAAAAAAGTTATCATTTTGGGATTATTCTTGTAAGTGTCTTGATTAAGTTCATCATCAAGAACCTGAAACTTTCCGTCTCTTCCCCTTTGCCATATGCTAGCGAAACCATTTTAATTTTAGTATGATCCCTATAAATAATAAATCTTTCCAGTGAATATTTCTAGAAATTAACTTCTGATAATTTTATCCAATACATGCTATATCAGGTTAATTCTAATAAACCTAAAGAAATAAAAACAAAAAATTTAAATACTGTACATTCGTATTTTCCATTACTTTATCTACTCTTTTAAAATTAATTTACTTGCGCAATTTAATCGAACAATAATAATTATTATTACAATTAAGATTTATAATAAATAAATTCTTATAAATCGATATGAATAAAATTAAATTTAAATGTATGGATAAATTTTTATAAATAAAATTACGATAAATGAAATTATATAAATTATGTCAAATAAAATTACTTTTAAATATATTTTTGATATAAAAATCCCATTCTGTCTTTAGCTGATACAATCAGAGATTGTATCACCTTTCTTAAATAATGATATTAATTAATAAACACAAAAGGCTGGTTTCTGAAGTGAATAACGGTACACGGAGGTCATCGCTAGCCCCTCCCCTCATCCTCTCCCTCATAACGCCAACCCGTTGCTCTTGCATAATTCAAGGGAGTAAATAGCACACTCTAATGCAGACACCTTGCAATTCTGGTCTGTACTTCCGGAGTACTCCACCTTGACCCTATATGACATCAAGGTGAAGAAGAGAAGCGGAGTTTCTGTAGGTCGTTAACCTCGTCCCACCCAGAAAGTAACCCTGCGGCTCATGACCTGTCGCAGCAGCAGCGTCTCCTACCTAATAACTTACTACAGTTAGTTTAACTGGCCTCGCTTCGAACGTACACCCACCTAATACATTCCTCCAATACAAACGTCACAAAAAGATTAGGGGTTAGTCAATCCTCATGCACCGGAATGCTGAAAAACAAACAGAACAATCCTGACTGACTACATCTGCATTTTCCTACTTATACACCACCTCTCAAAAAGTTCAAGACCTCAACAGAAAAATCTGTTTACGTGTTCTGTTATCAAACTAAATTATTTGAAACGTTTTTCTTTTCTTTCTTTTTTTCTTTTTTTTTAAATTTAAGTTAAATCAATGTGGAAATAAATATGCTGAAAATTCTACACTGGCGTTGTGAACCTTCTACTATACCTTTCTTCACACTAATCTAATCATGCGTGTGTGTGTTTGTTTGTTTGGGGATTTATTAGGCGCATCGGCATCTGTGGCCATAAGGCGCCAGTGTGTGTGTGGGAGTATATATATATATATATTTGCATTTCTATAGAACAGAACCTCATTAATACTTTTCTCATTATGCTGAATTATGAGACCCAGCGAAAAGTCCAATACGACACATTTAATTTTCCGTATAATAGCCTTCTCCTCATTATTATTATTATTATTATAATGTTTCCTCCTCATTATTATGAGTATAACTCTTGAATTCCCAAGATAAATTCTTGCTGAGATGTTTAGGTTTATGAATCATTAATACAAATTTTTGTACTGTGGATCGCACGGCTGGCAAATTTGTTTTATTTAAACCCAGTGATGCGCCCAGTGAAGGGGAAAAGCAAGGGGAAGTCATAACGAATCTGTGTTGTTCAAGTTTTACCACTCTTGTTTTTATATTTCTTTTCTTTTTAACTTATAACTCAATATTTGGAATATTACCTCAAAAACTGAATAATTGCATTTCGGTTGCGAGGAGGTTATTCCTTATTAGTTGTTTAAATCATTGTAAATAGAGTTTATTCGGGAAGGGGGAAGAAGGACGGATGCAGAATCAGGATTCCTTTTGCAAAGTCTTTACTGTACAGGCGTATTTTATTATTTTTATTTGTTCAATGACAGAGCTGGTTTTATGCAGTTGTCTTGGCAAATGGCAGTTACAAGTTCTTAGAATAATAACGATATTTCATACGCCGGAACTGAAAAAATACTTCTGAAAATAAACATTACGAATAAAAGTATCAGACACCAAAAGAAGAAAAAAAATATATTCTTAGTTTTATATGAGCAATGTTTTTAGTATTATTTTAAAAGATATCATATTTATAAAGTTTTTAAATGAGTAATGTCTTTTCTTGTTATCAGAGAGAGAGAGAGAGAGAGAGAGAGAGAAAGAAGAAACGAAAGAATAAGAGAGAGAGAAAAACCAAAAAGGCGAACACAGAGAGACTAGAAGACAGAATTATGAAAGAGAGAGAGAGGGAAAAAAAACAAAAGGGAAAAAATAGAATGAAAAAGAAGAGAAATGCAGAAAAAAGACAGAAATAAATAGACAAGTATGGACAAAAATGAGAGAGAAGTGAGGGAATGAATGGAAAAGTGTGGAACACAAAATTAAAAACAGAAAAAAGCGGATACCAGAATGCAAGAGAGAAGAGTAGTGTGAAAGAAAGAAAGGTGGAATTAAGAAAAAAACAGGGGTGAGAAAATAAAAGGCAGAGAGAATAAAAGGGGCTTGAAACAAAAGGTAAAGGAAAACAAATAGACGTAGAGATACACGGAGCTAGCCAAAAAAAAAAAAAAACTGGCTAATGAAATATGACATCAAAATCACTGAAGAGCGAAAGACTCTTCAGCAAAGAAATTATGGTTAATTTACATTTATTCGTGTCTGGCTGTGTACAATTTCAAACTCCTAGAGGAAGCAGGAAGTCGCTTGTTTTGTGCATGCAAAACATGCGACTTTTCCTTCCCCCCCACGACCACACGCAAACTTCCAGTGCATAAGCAACCACTTGCAAAATTCCTCGTCAAGACGTAAGCATATGATCTCGGAGAATTGGGTTTGAGGAATAACTAGGTTCCAGACATTTAATCGGGTCAGTTGCTTCGGAAGCAGGGAAAGGAAAAGGAACTATATTTAGTATGAACTCAAAAAAAAAAAAAGAAAAAAAGTCGCACGTTCGTAAAACTTTTTGTTGTTATTGTTGTTGACTACTTTTCTAAACAGAAGCAGAAAGAGAAAATGACGTGCTCTTTTCATGCACAACATCCCATAGCATCCCCTGAAGCAAAGACTAAACGTAATTTGAAATCCGTTATCAAGAAGAACGGTATTTTGGGGAAAGTGAATTGGACCAGGAAGAAAAACATTGAAAATAAGGAAATGCAATGTGGAATGGTAACTTCGCAGGAAACATTTGTTTATTCAAAAGCTGCGGCAATCTGTCACTTCATGGAATTCACTTTTAACGCCTAATGATGTCACAGAAAAATGTGACTTCTTCATTTTTGAAGTTTCCAGAAGTAGAAAATTATGTTATTGTGAACCATGGTGGAAGAATGAGGAAGCACTGGATAAGACTTTTTAACATGGGTATTTTGAACGGATGCGAGTCAATATTCCTATATCTTCTTCATGACGAGCTCGGGTGAAACGAGCCTTTTCGAAAACATAAATAAAATGACTCCTCATTAGACGAATATCTTTAAATAAATTCTTTATGATTTAGATGCTATTTATATCAAACTTTTTAAGCTTTATTTTTTTTAAATTTATTTCTCAAAAAAACATCCAACCGGCCCTTTTAATAAAAATTTTACATCTATTCAGAGATGTTTCGTAGAAACCAAGATATATATATATATATATATATATATATATATTATGAAAACCTCAAACACGAGAGGTATTTAGTACTTAGTGCAATACATGGGTTTGAAGTTGAGAAGATAAAAGAAGATATTTGTTGACATTATACCTGAACTTCTGTAGATTGTAATTTTTAGGAAATACGTATGAAGGAAGGTTGTTCCAGAAAACGGAAGTTGAATGAATAAATGAGGAAGAAGAAAAGTTGGTTCTGTGAGTTTGAAGTTGGGCAGTAAAAGGATGTTGACTTGGTTTCGGCACGTGTTCGGACTGCTTTGGAAAAGAGACAGGGGATTATAGAAACCAATTCAGAAGTACAGTGCCCATGCAGGTATCTATGGAAAAGGCATGCAGCAGAAACAGTACGTCTATAAGACAGAGAGTGGAGAGAATCTGTTAAGCAGAAGGAAAAACACATTTGGAATATGAAAGTGAAAAAAGGCAACGCAGAACAGGAGTAAGTTCAGGAGCATAGGTTTTGCGAAGAAGTGGAGAAATTCCATCAGAACCTGGAGTTTTCTTAGCATCAAGATTCTTCAAAATCCTTCTGACATTTTTACGGAAGACCACAGAAGGCATTGAATGGAGCGTACTGGGAATAGTGGGAGGTGGTTAATACACGAATTCGAAGAAAAATAGGATGCTAGCAGGTGAGCTTTATCCTTGGCTGAAGTGACAATATGGAAGTATGAACAATGTTAACCTGAATATTTTTCCTATCCCAGTTTCCGAGAATAAAATTAAGGAAAACAGATTTTCTTAATAATTTTTCCTGTATTCATTCTAATGTGAAAATATTTCAGGAAGTAACACTAACACGTCATACACTCGTGAACATTTACGGTTATGCGAGTTAAATATTCTTGCAATTTCTCCATATAATAAATGAAGGAAATCAATTAATAGTTAAATAAAAGATTAGGCTTAATTTTGTTTCCTTATTCAATGCCTATATTATCATATGTATGAGCCAACTTCCGAAACCTATTGAATTAATAGAAGATAAAAGAAGATAATGTATAAGTAATCAAACTTTCAGGCCTTCCCACAGTACATGGAATAATTGAAACCTGTTGTGGTATAAGCCATACCTTCTTTTTTCCATAAATCTGTAAAAAACTAGCAAATTTTTTTTTTTTTTTTTGGACAAAATCTGCGAAAACTGATTATATGAACCATGTTCACATATTCGATATTTTCGGATAACTGAACGGGGATAGCTTAGAAATGTAATTTGATTAATTACAAACTGCAAGCGATGAATCACTTTATACAATGTATAAACATTGTTTATATTGCAGAAACAGATAATTTTAGTCTGATATGAAGACATCTTCACCCATCATGAGATAAACCCTGTTCATTCAGTTCGGTTTGGAGACATATTTTATATAACTGAATTCGCTTGTCGCTAAAAAAAAAAATATTGGTACCCCAAATTTATTAACTTGTTAATTATTGGATGGATAAACACGCTTCGACGAAGCTTAAGTTCTAAAGCAGGGCCGGCGAACCTTTAACGGGTCCCCGTGCCAAAATTGTTCATAAGTTTATGAAAAAATGTTGTTGTGTTCTCGTGCAGTGCCAACCTAAGTTTATTTTACTAACCGATAACTAAAAAAAATTGAGACAGTAGTGTACCCTGCGTGCCAAGAAACTCTTCTTGTGTACTACCTTGGGCAAGCGTGCTATAGGTTCACCGGTCCAGTTCTAGAGGATTCTAAAAAACATACGGAAGAATTTGTTTTCAAGCTCGTAAAAGTTAACTGTCTGTGAAAGGTGGTAGAGTTCCTAGTAGGTGCATGTTCATTACATCACAGTTTTACAGGTACATGTGTCATGTACCAATGTGGAAATTCAATATGCTTAAGATTATTAGGAACTAAAGGCTACATAATGAAGCTGAAGGCTTTATTCTTCTAAAGGATAAAGGCCGTCTATGGTGATGTACTTGTCTGTTCAAAAAGTTTAGGTAGTACCATCACCATTAAAGGTTCTTCACGACTGAAAAAGGCTCAGTGAAAAATGAGTATTGCAGGTTTCCGAAGAAGAGTCTGAAGCAAGCAAACTCGGAAATTACCTGTTCAAGCGTGTCTGATCCTAGTTGATACCGTTGCATAGTAATAACCGGAGGGAAATACTAAAATAAGTCAGATTTTTAAGTAAATACGGAAGATATGGCGTACTTATTTTTAAGAGTTTTATTAACATGGAATGTTAATAAAACAATCTTGTTCTATCACCAAGATATGGACTTTTTTCTTTATATTAAGACGAAATCATTCGCTTATGAAGCCGTAAGTACTGTATTTTCAATCATAAGTATCATCAAAAATTAAACGATCTACTGCTCTATCTACTTAATCTTGTATTTCTTTCACGCCAATGAAGATATGCAAAATCAAAATAAAAT
Source organism: Mastigoproctus giganteus (assembly GCF_048544385.1). Classification (NCBI taxonomy): domain Eukaryota; kingdom Metazoa; phylum Arthropoda; class Arachnida; order Uropygi; family Thelyphonidae; genus Mastigoproctus; species Mastigoproctus giganteus. Next base: position 20,600,972 of record NC_143575.1, read on the forward strand.
CACCTAGCCGGCCAGAACCAACCTACTAAAAAAACAAACATGGACGAACCCATAATGAGTTGTTACTGCTGGGTCAAGGTGGCCACATTTCGCATCGAAATCATGGGAGAACGATTCTCATTATAGTCATAATAGAAAATGAACGTCATTAAGAATAATGATGCTAATTTTTAATATTGCGTTCTATGGAGGGTTCAAATTTATGAACCTACGCAGTCTAACTATGCATGGGGTTCCCCAAGGATCAGTATTAGGACCACTGTTGTTTTTAATTTTCATAAACGACATTGATGAAGGGATAGAGGGCGTGATGTCTAAATTTGCAGATGATGTTAAAATTGGTAGAGTAGTTAATGATCACTGTCAAGCTGAGCTTCTTCAGAGAGACCTAGATAGACTTCAAGAATGGTCAGAAAAATGGCAGCTGTGCTTTAATCCAACAAAGTGTAAGGTATTACACCTGGGAAACAGTAATCCCAAAAAAACTTATTCACTTGGTGGAGTTCAACTAAACCCAGTACTGGAGGAAAGGGACTTGGGTGTTACCATACGGTCCGACATGAAATTCTCTGAGCATTGTAAACAGGTTGAAAGGAAGGCCCATGGTGTTCTATCGATGATCTATCGAACTTTTGCAAGTAGAGATAGGGACGTGATAATCCCATTATATAAGGCTTGTGTTAGACCACACTTGGAATACTGTGTTCAAGTATGGAGACCGCACCTAAAGAAAGACATCGAGCTTCTTGAAAGGGTGCAAAGAAGGGTAACTCGCCTGGTGAGATCGGCAAAAGGGCGTCCTTATGAAGAAAGACTTCGAATATGTGGGTTGCAGAGTTTGGAAACTAGACACCTTAGAGGAAATTTGATTAAGGTGTTTAAGGCTCTGAGAGGCATCAGTAAAATGAATGAGGACAAAATTTTCAAGATTATAAATGATGCTAGAACTAGGGGACATAGATTCAAGTTACGGGGAGAAATGTTTAGATTGGACTGCAGGAAGTTTTATTTTAGCCAGCGAGTTATAAATTACTGGAATAAGTTGCCTTCATGGGTGGTAGAGGCCGACAGTTTGGGGAAATTCAAAGGTCATCTGGATAGTACTTTCGGGTAAGGGAAGCGCATACGATGATAGGTTTAATTTCCTTTTTATTATTTTTTTATTTTATTTTTTTTTATTTATTAATTATTATTATTTAGTTATTTATTTTATTTATTTATTTTTTTGTTTTGTTCGGATTTTTTTTTTTTTTTTTTTTTTTGGCTGGTGCAGCATAAGCCATAGGCTTTCTTGCACCATGCGGCCGTTACTAATACTAATACTAACTATAAGACTGTGGCGAGAACTTTATGACGTCATGGCGACTCGTATATTTACAGCCATTAAAGAACAGAATTGGTGTTACGTGGTCTTCAGGTTTACACATATTGCACGTGTCAGATAACTATAAAAATTAAATTTCCATTTGTTCTCTCCGATGGCAGAAATAAAATGTTCAAAATGTTCCACTTAAGTTGTTAAGCGACTAACGAGTGTTGTAAGTGAAATCTGGTTCAGGGGCGGGCCGTCCCGAGGGTGAAAGAGGTGCACTGCACCAGGACGCCAACATTCAAGAAGTACCTGAAACTTACACATATGAAGAAAATTTTAAAGGGAGGACCAAATTGCGATTGGCACCTGGGCGCCACATACTCTTGGAACGCCCCTGATCTGGTTACTGTAAAACTTTGATTAAGCGGTCAGTATGATTCACTTGTATAAAAACTCTCCCAAAAGGGGTCAGCCGACCTCCACAGAATTAACAAAATATAAATTTAATTATACCGTGTCTGTAATGAGAAAAAAATATACGTTCTGTTAAGGCAGCCACAAACAGATATCATTATATTTTAATCTCATTTTATTTATTTATTTTTCCCCCTGCTCAAAGGAGGGCAAATCTTTCCGAATGCCATAAAACACAAAAGTTCACTTTCTGTTGGCTAACATAAAAAACTAATTGCGACAATTTAAAATCGATACCTGCCTTACATTAACAAACACGGGACGAGACAGCCTTGAAGGAATGTCCTTCCGTCTCGACTGGTCTACTCAATCTGCTATTATTAAAGGGAAACGCTTTTCTCGTAATAATAAATAAATATAATCTTTATTGTGTACAAAGAATGTATACAATTTACCCTTCACGGCAGGAATGCCAGGGGCTTTCCGAGCCGCTTCCGCAACAAGTAGTTGAAGGTCAAGGGTAGCATGAAAGAGAAAGAAACACGGGAGAAGCGGAAGGGAGGAAGAAAAAAAATAAATAAAAGTGAGAAGCGTCACTTAAATGCAAGAATAAGCCTGAATGAATGCTCGTGTGTAGGAGATTCCAACAAATGTACTATTTCTGTAGTTTCGGTTTAAAATAAGGCAACTTCAACCTGCGACCTCTACAAATTTTGACTGTATTGCCGTACATTGAACTTATTATACAAAGGACTGAACTTAACAAATATCTACCTGAGAAGATCCTTTTGCGAAAACTGCATTATCATTAAGTTAATTCGAATTATTTGGGGGTACTGTGGCTGGTAGGGAATAGCGGCCCAATTATACCACGGCCAACCTTTTGTTCCTAATAAATACTCGCTTAGGAGACAGAAGAATAGTTAAAGCTGTTTTCATTTCAGTGACATATTTATGCCACTGGAATTCGGTTAATATACTGCCCTTGCAGATAGCATAGTGGATAAAATTACAATCCTCTCCACAGTGGGTGGAAATTTTCCGGGTTAGAATCCCGTCAAAAATAACCACAGGCGCTCATATCTGGTAAGTATGGGATTGACACACCCAGGGTCCTCAGCTGGATATCATCATTCTTCTCTTTCTTAGTGATTCCTTCCTACGCGTTATAAAAGAGTTTACGAATGCAAGTACGATACGCTTGTCTCAATGCCTTAGCGCCTAACACCCGCCTTCCCTCCCCTCCCACATAATAAATTTACTTTCGGGAACACTGATGTTCTCTTAAAAGTGTGTAATTATGATTTTTATATACTTTTTTCTTTCAGTATTCAATTTTACATTGTTGAATTTTTCCGTGGCAAACTTATTATGCTATTATTTCAGGTTCTATTGCTATAGTATTTCCTAATCATTTTCAATGAATTAAAACGTGTTGAATTTCGCAATATATTTATTGCTCCATTTTCTTTGAGATGAAATCAGTGTCCTTCGTGGATGACCAGGAAATCTGAATGGAATTACTTTCTCTTTTTTTAACACGCACGTCCCTACACACAAAAAATTTAGTAAACGATGTATTGTCGATCTGCTCTCGAAAAAGAACTGAGAATAATTGGTGGACGCCACAAAATTCGCGTCCACTTCAATTCCTGCGATTACCTTCTGTAGAAATATACGAACTGTCTTCTACTGTACTAATAAACATCACATTCAAGAGAAGAGCTGAAATTGAAACTGTTATCCAAGAAAATTATAAAATCATATAACCTACAATTGCGCATCTTTACTCATAAAATATAAAAGATGTTCATTAATTCATGCCTACATAGCAGGGAAGTCCATTTACAATGGAGCAGGAACCCATGGAAAAATGCCACAAAATATTTGAAAATCAATCAGCACAAGCCTATCTGATAAGTTGGGCCGATGAATGCACGTATATAGAAATTTTTTTTCAAAAAGAAAAACATTTCCATAAACCTACATTTTCTCCTTCCAATGGACTTCAGTTTGAAACACTGGTAAAATTGAGAGCAGTATCCCGTGTAATAGAATACTGGGCCATGATTTGTAAGGCCTCTATGAAATTTCTGCTGTTTTTAGAGATGACTGATAAGCAAGGCTTGGTATGGATTCCAGAACTGGGAGGGAAGCAAATTCAAGTTTTGGAACAACTAAGGCTTTAAACAGAAATACTGGGAATCTGTGAAACAAAGTCGACTGACTTCATGACTGTGCTATTGTTGTAGAGTTAAGGCTATATGGCTCCATATATACTGTCTGTAAATTGCATGTATTCACGGAAACTCCGAAAAACCGGAGTTTCCGTGAGAAAAACCATGCTACCCTCGCTTGAGACCAACTAACTCAGCCACGTTGTGAAAAAGGCCCATAAAAATTCGTCACGCCATCGACGGGACTCGAACTCAGGTCTTTTCACCTGGTGTGGGGAATACGGCGATTCTACCAATTGTACTACCCACGAGAGCATTGACTGTGTAATATACATTTATTTGTCAAACCTGCAGCTGCTAGTACAAGGTTACACCTAGACCTTATTTTTACGGTGAGAGGAGCAACAATTAAATAAATAATAATACATTTTCTGTTTATACTCCGGGGCGATATACCAATACACCAAACGGTCAGAGGAGTTCACAAGATAGACAGAATACAAGAAACAGCACCGTATTTAGCAGTCACGGGCTTGAACCCCGGTCACTCAAGGCACGTGTACTTAAGCACGTGTACTTAATCCGTTTCTTCAAGCAGTTTAACTAAACGCCAAACATTATTTTTAGTAGTAAATCACGTAAACCAAACTCTGTAGAGAATTTTCTCTGTACTTTAACCATAGAATTTCTATTTTTGTAGCACTGTCCTTTCACAGTGAAAACTTTCTGCTGCACAGTGTGGAGAGCCATGATGGTTGTAATTAAAATGGCCTACTTCCAAAGTTGCCACACAAATTGCAATTATACTACTTTCCAAAAAAGTATCGGGACGCCCCTATTTTTATATTGCATTGGACCTTATCGGATAAACATGTGAATGATTCAGAATGGTATATAAAAGGAATGTGCATAAACTACACAAATTAGCTGTTCTCATCACGGCACGTAGAGCCTAGCTGACTGATTTAGAGAGGGGTGTTTTTGTCACATTGCTGACGTCGATTCATGCAATTGCTGACTACCTACACTAAAGTCGGCTACCTGCGTTGTCCAACGGTACCAACGTCTAGCAACGCACAGGAAGATCACGGAAGTTCACTCGACGTAATCAGACGGTATTCAGAACGGTAGAACAACTCGTCAAACAGCCCTACAAAACATCAACCAGGAATTAAGGCATCAACAAGGGTTGAAGTCTATACTAATGGAGAGCCATGGTGGGTGGAGTTTCTCGCAGCGGCCAAAGGGGAGCCGACACGTTCTTACACGTCAATACGAAACCGACGTGTAAGCCAAATATCACCAACCACAATCAGTGGTCTCGCCTTGGGTGTTGCAACGAATGGGGTCGTTAGTCGACGTAGTAGAGGAAATTCGTTCTATGGAGTGACAAATCTCGCCACATCCTATTCTGATCAGATGGGTGGGTGTGGGAGAGGATGCCTGAAGACCGTCGGCTGTCTGGCGCATTGTGCCAACAATGAAGTTCGGAGGAATTGGGATTATTTCTTATGGTACAGAGCAGGAACTTTGGTGATCTTTGGTTGTACGAGAAATTATAAAAGCCGATGCCTACTTTAACATTTTGGATAATTCAATGCCCCATACTTATTAAAATCAGTTTATTTCCCAAAAACCTTGGGTCACCCCGGGACGGCTCTATGCCAGAAGGGTGTGAATACAGACTAAGGTGCGAGGAACACAATGTACAATAAACAAGGGTACATTCGTGCTCGACCCGAGACTTTTACAGATTAAATAAACAAAAATGTACAAAATATACAGTAATATACATGATTACTTGAAGACAGAAAGTCTTTGTCATATACAAAGAGGCAAGTTAAAAAAAATAAATAAATAAAATAATAATAAATAAAAAAAAAAGGTCTGTCCAGGAGCAGGTGAGTATTATAGGTAACAGTTCTTGAGGATTTCCTTCCTGTAGGGCTTGTCTTCACAGAACCTATCAGGGTGGATCCTAAATTTATTGAAGATCCGAAGACAATTGGCTGGAAACATGTTCCTCAGGGAATCGATGTTTGACAGCATAAGACATAGAGGGAAACAGGAGTCGGGGTGCTCCCCCCTTGCCCTTCTCGGGCCAGAGATTAATGCGGATACTGATGGAGCATCAATTCGCCTCGTTATAAGCCGTGCAAGCGTGAGAACATTTTTTGTCATGATGATATGTCTCCAGGGAGTGGTGCCTAGATTTGCTTGTAGGATAGATCTGGAGATAGTTAGGGGATGGCCTACCACCCTGTTCATCCATCTAAGCAACCAGTACTCTAAACTAAGATACTTCTGAAGGTATGAGGCAGGGGCAGATGACCAAATTTCAGAAGCATAGAGAGGAATCGGCGTAATACACCTCAGGATGTGCCGAACAAGCGGCGCTGGCTGATGCACACCAACGAGCTCTTGACGCACTGCCCAAAGAGCAGCGTACGTCTTGTGTGGCGGTTCTTTGGTACAGACCCTGCTTTATGCCATACCACCTCTGTTGATCTAGAATGATTCATGGACACGAATGCACAAAAGTTGGAATGGCCAGCTTAGAGTACTGATCTGAATCCTATGGAACACTTACGGGATTAAGTTGAATGTCAAGAGAAGATCACAGCAATAGTCCCGCAGCAGTAGCTCAACTGGTTACTTGCAGGTGCAGTGGCGTATCCAGGTATCATCGTAAGGGGGCATGGCAACCAGGTCGAAGTAACATCGTAAGGGGGGGACATGGCGACTAGGATTTTGAGGTTTTTTTTTAGAACGCCTCCTCCGTTCTGTTTCTTTTATTTCAACTTTTTGGTTAAGGGAGGGCATATGTCCTCCCTGCCTGCCCCTGTGCAGGAGGAATGGAGGGACATATCCGCTGCAATCTACCGCTCGTTGGTGGAAGCCTACTCAGGAGGGTGGAGTTTCTCGCTGCGGTCGAAGGGGAGTCGGTTTCAATACGAAACCGACGTGTGATCGCATACTGATGCATCGTCGCTGGGATTGTTTAAAATCTTTGCCGAGGCAACGAATATCGTACCTGTAAATTGCATGTATCGAACGATCGGTTTGTCTCTATTTAGCCAGTGACAGGACTTGAACTCAGAATTTTTGCACGCTGTATGATTGAGCTGCAACACCAACCGCAGCACTACCGCGAGGGTTGCATGCTGGGGAAGGTCGACACTTAGTTGAACTCGGTTGTTATGAGCTACACAAGTTAGCTTTTCTCATCATGGCACATAAAAAAATGGGCCGTGTCTCGCATTATCGATAAAACGCAAAGGAGGAAAGTAGTTAAAAATGTAATTACACGATGACAATTCAACTTTGTTGTTAAACTGACGTTTTACTACAATAATAGTGATATAACGTTCATACATAATAGTGAAATAACGTATATCACACTTTTGTTATACTGTACATTTACATTTTATTCAAATGAGCCAAGAAAATGAATCAAAGAATGCATTAGTTTCTGTCCAACTTCAAACTCATTTATTCCTTCAACTTCCATTTCTGTAATAATTTTCCTTCATACATATTTGCTGAAAATTACAATCTACACTTTGATACTACAGAAATTAATGTCTAATATCAACATGTATCTTCTTTGAACTTTTCAAACTTCAACCCATCACGATACTAAGTACTATAGGTTATAATACCTCTCGTGTTTGGGATTTTCATTAAAAAATTAAAAAAAAAAAAAAAAAAAAGCTCAAAGTCTAAAACATTTTTTCCCGAATGGTTTAGACTGAGTATCATTTACGAAAGAACCGTGAACGATTTCAAAATATCCGCAATTAACAATTGGAGTCAAAACATTTGATTCAAAGCTAAACTTATCACATCTTTTATAGAAAATGTAAACGAGGGAGAACGGTCCTCGATCACGTCTATCATCTTAAGCAGTGGGAAATGTTTAACGAGCCAGCAGACAGTCTATTGCAAAAGAACCCAAATCAACTCAGCAGGAGCTTTATGTTTTGTAATAATGCACTGAAAGCAACCACATGTCCATTCTTCCCAGAATGAAAAGACCACTGTGACGCCAACCATGAGAACATACTGGGAGAACCCGTTATTGTAATAACCATTCGGTGTAGCTGGCAAGCAATCGATGTGAAGAGAAAGTCAGGTTTTGAACTTATTCTCCATTTGGTGTGCTTGTCATGCGCTGAATAAGAACAATCTTACATTATACGTACTTGAGTAACTTAAGAGGTAACAAGTTTGTCAGAAAATGCTATAGAGTAAATTAATCCATCAGTTATTTTAGGTCAGTTAATATACATCAGTGCTTATTCAAAATGATTTTTGGTCTCATTCAACATATTTATACACACACAAAAAAAAAACTATTGTCTTCCTACATAACAAAAATAGTAGGGTTAGCCCATCTTTTTAACATCTCCAAACAGATGGAAAAATTATCTTTTGCTGCTGCGCTTTGATCTGCTCTTTAACAGCGTATTTGACTCTTCCGCAAATGGGGGTGGGGGTTCATACAATGTTTGACGATTGCAAGTGGTTTCTATTGATTCTCTTACGGACTGGCAATCGAAGATCCATATGGTCTCATTCTCTCCCGACATGCTCTGGTCGTGAACATCTTGTCCAGGAGCTTCTTTTTCTCTGTCACATTATCAGTAAGATCTGTGGGATGGATGCTTTCTCCGTCCTACGGCTCATTCCTCTCAGCAGTATTGAGTTGATGAATATTTCTGATTTACAGGAGCGATCCCATAAAATACTGAATTTTTTTCTCGATATTTTGCTTAACCTTTCAAAAATTCATCGAGTTTAGACTTTCCAGGTACAACTTCACTTTTCGTAATAATGGAACGCTTGTATAATGCACTGTATGCAAAGAAATCACGTGATGTGAGGAATTTCCACGATAACATTCATTCAGTAATCTACACTTCAATAATGTACATTCTTGTTTATTCAGTAGCCAACCGCAAATAATTGCCTAAATCCTACAGATACTAGCTGCAATACTAAATTGGGTTCACCAGCATGATTGTTAGTTCGTTAAGGGAATTAAATCAATCAAAAATTACAAAAACTAAGATCTGTAAAGTGTTTAAGGGAAAAGGCCTCATGCTACGAGGTAGGATGACTAATATGTAGATTAGTGCAAATGCATCATTTTAACATAGCTATCTACCAAAGTAGTTAAATTAATTAATTAAATTGGCATCGTTTTGGTTATATCTCATATTGTGACTGCCTTCACCCTTAAATACTTTATAGTCTATATCACTACGCACCATTAGGCATCTCTCATATTGTGAAGTTATACTTCATAACTGGGTTGTCACGATTGCAACACGATTGCCCACCCACCGAAGAAGAGAAACCAACAAGCTTTGAAACGGTACCGTCTGGGTGGTGGTATCCGCTGAGAATAAATAACAATAGTCTTCTCCACTGGTGAAGTGGTATTTATTCGAGGTAGTACAATACCATGGCAACTCGTTGTGAAGGCAGTCACAATATGAGATATAACCAAAACGATGCCAATTTAATTAATTAATTTAACTACTTTGGTAGATAACTATGTTAAAATGATGCATTTGCACTAACCTACATATAAAAGTATGGTTTACTGCCTAATTTTTAATAAATAAATAATAGCAAAATGGGGTAAATCAGGATTATTAAGTGAAAAGGTACTTCTTTTTCTGTTTTTATACTTGGAATATTAAAGATAATTTTAAAATGAATATAAATTCCTTTGTCCATTCTTCTCTCTCTGCAACCTTCCCCAGAAAAACTTTTGGTCAAAGGTAAGGGCTGTATGGAAAAAGACTGGATTCAAGTCCCGTCTACATGGGAAGAACATTTATGGGCTTTTTTCATCGTGGCCGGGTCAATCAGTCTCGGACAACCGTTGTTTTTTTTTCAACGGAAACATGAGTTTTTCATCCAGAAAGACAGAAAAACGACCAGAGAAGCATGCACTTCACAGACATGTTACATATTGACGCCCAGTGGCCTTAAATGCCTCTAAAGCTAAGGCCAAACAAACAAAAAAAAACCTTCCTTTTTTTTTTATACTCTTCGGTAAAAAAAACCGTACACTTCATCCTGAGATCAGTTTGAAGCCTAGCTTGAAGAGTTTCATGAGACCCCGCTATTATCGAAGAAATTGGGCTAGGTGTGTGGAAGTTTAAGTTCGAACCTGATCCAAAATGCGAATCTGTGGCAAGTGATATAGCCGCACTCCTGTCACTGACACTAGAAATAGGTCTCTGCCAAATGGTGACTTAAATAAATAATCTTTATTTGTCCTACCACAAGAGTTGTAATAACGAAATATACATTGATAAGAGGCAAATTCCCTTCAGGTATTACATTCCAGGGCATACAATGAAGTGATGCCAAAAATGGGCTTGGCTTCCAT